>NC_034590.1:63171484-63178984 GCF_900095145.1 Mus pahari
TTGGGTTACCTCACTAAGGATGATATCCTCCAGATACATCCATTTGTCCAAGAATTTCATAAATTCATTGTTTTTAATAGCTGAGTAGTACTCCATTGTGTAAATGTACCACAGTTTCTGTATCCATTCCTCTATTGAGGGACATCTNGGTTCTTTCCAGCTTCTAGCTATTATAAATAGGCTGCTATGAACATAGTGGAGCATGTGTCCTTATTACCAGTTGGAAGATCTTCTGGGTATATGCCCAGAAGAGGTAAAGTTCCATGTATAATAGAATAATTTCAACTCAGATACTGTAAAATGGAACACTAGCAATAGGTATGCATCTCCTAGTACCATTCAAGTGCCATTTTCTTAAACAACAGTGTGAGAATCTCAATTGGAAAGTGAGAATTTGTAAGAAATTGAGTCCATGGTGAATGTTCTGGCTCAAACTTGTTCAGAGATGGTATTCTTTAAACAGACAAGGAGCTGCCACCTCTCTCCATTCTAAAATGTATCAACAAGGGCAGGTTGCATAGCTCAGTGACAGAACACTTACATAGCAATTGGATTCAAAGAAATGTCTAAGAAAGATTTGTCCCACGGTCATCATATTTAATATCACAGCCCCTCCACATTAATATAGAACTGATACCACAAGTCGACGCTACAAGATGCCAGGGGCTTCTTCCTTGTGATCAGTGTGGTGAGTTGGTTCTGAGCTCATCCTTCCCTCTATTGCTGTCTTAGTCAGGGTTTCTATTCCTGCACAAGCATCATGACCAAAAAGCAAGTTGGGGAGGAAAGGGTTTATTCAGCTTACACTTCCACATTGTTGTTCATCACTGAAGGAAGTCAGGACTGGAACTCAAGCAGGTCAGGAAGCAGGAGCTGATGCAGAAGCCATGGAGGGATGTTCCTTACTGGCTTGCTTCCACTGGCTTGCTCAGCCTGCTCTTTTATAGAACCTAAGACTATCAGCCCAGAGATGGCACTACCCACAAGGGAACCTCCCCCCTTGATCTCTAATTGAGAAAATGCCTTACAGCTGGATCTCTCTCGTGGAGGCATTTCCCCAACTGAAGCTCCTTTCTCTGTGATAACTCCAGCTGTGTCAAGTTACACAAAACTAGCCAGTACAATTGCCAATCAAAGTCTCTGCAGTATCTAGAACTTTCTACTGAAGTAGTGTGGATAAGACAGTTCAATCATCTTTTCAAGTGATAAACACAGACATGATTTTGGAACAACCTGGATGTCAAATTTTAGTGTACATGATGAAAAAAATGACATTACGTTTTTATAAAAAGTATTACTACGTCTTAAAATGTTTCCAACATTTCCCACCATAATATGCCAGGGCCTCATTGTGAACTAGTCACACAGCTGTGACTGTTTCATCCTGTAGACAATATGGCCAAGCATTTTGGCATTAGACAACCTGGCTTCCATTTTTGCCACCAGCCAGCTGGAAGAGCTAAGACTTAATTTACTTTCTGTCAAAAATAGATAGGATATCTGGTTCTCAAGGTCATTGCTAGTTTAAAAAAAAAAAGATAAAGTGTGGGGTTTTTCATTAAGTGTAACTTACTTATGGTGTCCGTCTGTCAAACAGACATTGATGAAGTATCTTTTCTGTGTCAACCTTGGGCTGGACTGAGAGAGTAAATAGATCCCCCTACTCTCAGAGCACATAAGGCGTAGTAGAAAAGCAGAGATGTGAACAAACCATGTAGAGATTTCATTCTGATGTTGTGGCTATGTAGAAAAGATGGTGCCAAGGTGAATACTACATTACCTGTCCTGAAGGGCTGTCACATGCTTCTTAACAGAAAAGACGCTTGCCTGGGAAAGTTGCAAACATGATGGCAGCAATCTGTACATAGAGATTTTAAAGATGAAGTACATTCTACATCCTAAACTGTCCAATGCTAAAGCTGTCTTTTTTTTATTATTCTGTCTTGAGGGTTTTTTTTCTCTTACTATTTTGTTTTCCATCTTTCTACCCTCATTGCCTAAGCAGGTAAAAAGGCCAGGCTTCAGTTAGCTGTGATTTCTTGGTTGTAGAAGTATCCACTGTGTGTAGACAGTCATGGCCAGTCATGGAGGAGATGGTATCTACTTGATCCTAAGAGAAAGATGTCTGTGTCTTTAAAATGCTTATCATCTTCATTAAACAGCATTTCACTGTAGACATGCCCCCTAAACACTGTGCAAATACTTACCATAGACAGTATACAAATACCCCTCACACACACACACACACACACTGTATATGGGCCCCTGCACACACTGTACTAGTACCTCCTATACACACTGTATAAGTACCCCCTACACACACTGTACACAGATCCCCTACACACACTATGCAAGTACCTTCTATACACATGATGCTGTCTGTAAACAGAAAACTCCATTCCTATCTGGAATTCCTATCTTGACTATCTGATAATTCACTATATTTGTCTTTCTAGAAATAAAAGGATCATTAAATGTTGTGAATATAACATCTGTTCATTTTACATTTACATTTTACCAAGAACTGAGTGACATGTGCAGTGTCTCATTTCTTTGAGAACTTTCCTATCCTGGTGCATATTGTATCACTAAACTTGTTAACATAGCATCACTTTGCAGATTCACAATAGAATAATGGTCATGCAGAGGTGGTAGAGGGTGAAGCTACTGGGTATTTCTTTGTTTTAATTATATGGGCTGGGCCAATAATGGCAAAGTTATCAGGGCTTCCAATTATCCACTAATCATGATTAGTAAGCTATATTGATCCTTATCTAAGAACTATTGGTACTTGCTAATCAACTAGAAGATAAATATAAAGGATTGTATGGTTGGCACAAAAGAAATAAAACTACAAATAAATACATAGAAAAATTCTAGGCCAGTCTGCAGATAACTGTAATTTCTTAGTAATAAGGATACCTACTGTGTATAGCCAATCATGGAGGGGATGGTATCTACTTAGTGGTATCTGGCATTCTCATTATTTAAAAAATGTTCATGGTAACTCCAAGTGTCACTTTTCATCTATTAAATTTTCATCTATTAAACTTATGAAGTTGTGGGCTGGCAAGAAGGCTTAGTGTAAAATCGAGGGCTGGCAAGATGTCTCAGTTGAACTAGAGTCCAACATCCAGAATCCACATGGTGGAAGGAAAGAACCAATCTCAGGTTGTTCCCTGAGCTCCATGTATGTGCTGCCTCTATCTATCTATCCCTCTATCTATCTATCCCTCTATCTATCTATCTATCTATCTATCTATCTATCTATCTATCTATGTCTCTATCTCTCTATCTTTCTCACACACACATGCACGCACACAAATGCACATATCAAGCTAAATTAATTTTTTAAATTATAAAGTCATTAATTCTAAGATTGGAGTGAAACTTATACAGACATATCCAGGGATGAGCCACTTAATAAGTTATCCAATCCCTAAAGGTCATCCTTAAACATATGTACATATAAAAGTAGCATATTAGTAAACACATATGTATTATGTATCTATGTATGTATGTATAGAGAGAAACTATATATGCTCTGAAGAGTACATGATAACATAAATGAAGAATAACAGTAATTTGAAGTAGTTCATCTAAAATAAGTCATAAGAAAAAAAGTAACCATTGTCAGTATGATCATTGCAGCACTGTTTATAATATTAAAATAATAGAAATATTCTAATGCTCCAACTAAAAGAAGGCTAAACATATATGAATAGTAAGTAATTAGTATTAATTAGTAATAATTAATTAATTAGTAAGTAATAGTAAGTAATTGAACTAAAATAATAGATATCACCAAAAATGCCTCTATTGTATTATGAAAGGAAGTCATGTGTATGTGTGTGTGTGTGTGTGTGTGTGTGTGTGTACTGTGCATGTATAAAATTATATAAGATGCATATTGTTGTGTAAGGAGTTGGTAAGGATGTAAGGAACATATGTTAGTAAAAGATGACATTCTTTCAGATCCAGTTTCACTGTTGGATTACTATTTACCTTTCTCAGACAGAAGGTTCTCCATCTCTCTAATTGAAGTGGCTTTAGAAGTGCCTGGATGGTACTTCAGGCACAGATGTTGATTAGATGACCTTAACCAAGCTCTACACCTCTTTTCCCCTCAATTTTTCTACCTATTAAACAGAATCCAACCCATACATTTAATAGAAACAAAGGATATAAGCATATAAAACATTTTGAAAGATACTTGATGATATAAATGATCATTGGTGCTGATTATTATTATGTTGATTTCAACTACTTACATACAAAATCAGTCTTGCTATATGAAGTCAAAACAAAATAATGAATCACATCAAATTTCAAGACTGATATTCAACAGTTTCAAGATTTATCAAACACCTGAATGCAATGTAATCAGTAATGACTGATTAATTTTACCAATAAATGTTGTGTAGTTAAGCTAATAAACTATTCTCATTTGTAGATTTGTCTTTGTACAATTTTTTAATCCTCCAGCTTAAAAATACATTGCTTTATTTTTTTTAAATTGCCTGAGTCCAGTTAGTGCTGCCTAGAAGTGCATGAGTCATGCATGGCTAGCCGACCCAGAGCCAAATTCCTGGGGGAAAACAAGAAAAAAAAAGGATGCTCCCTTGCCTAGCAGCCATGACTTGTCCATAGCTTCTCAGCTAGGGTGGAACTTCATGAGCCCTTCATCCACCCATGCTAAGATTTGGGCTGGCATGATCTGGTGCAGGTCTTGGGCATGCAGTCACTGTCACTATGAGTTCAGGTATGCAATGTCCCTTTCATGTCAGGTGAACACTGTTCCACTGCAGACATCCACTGCCTCTGGATTTATGAAATTCTCAGACAATATAAAAACCCAAAACATCATACTCAAATTTATACTTGATGCTGTGTGTCATATTTAGCTACCATGTAAGGCTTACTCCAGAAAAATTCATGTTGAATCCCGGGAACAAGGGAGCACTACCCTTTATCTAGAGCAGTGTTCTTTTCTCTGGTATACATTCCTACTTATAGCTAGCAACTGAATTTCTTATATATTTCAATATCTGTTATTTTCTTGACAGATTAAAATGTACAAAGGCATTTTCCATACATGTTCCTTTCTTACTTTGTTTTTCTTTGTCCTTACAGTCATTCCCAGCACAGTACTGCAACTCGCCAGCCTTCAGTGACTCTGCAACGGGCCATCTCCCTGGAAGGGTAAGAGAGTAAATAATGTGTTCTCTTACAATGAAGTACATAGCAGTGACTGTAGGAAGCTGCTTCTCTCCTCCCATATACAATTCCTTCCCTCATTCTTCTCCTCCTCTTCCTCCTCCCCTCCTTCTCTTTCTTCCCCTCTGTTTCCCTTATCCATACCCCTTCCCTACCCTGATAATTATTTATGTCGCTTGTGCTGTGTGCCAACCATGGAAAAAGGGACTAGATTTGCAATTCAGATGTAAAAATGTCACCTTTTCTTCACAAGATTCAATGTGAGTGAAACAAATATTCATATGTGCTTGAAATGCGGTTTAATCATCACACTGTACAGGCAGTGTGTATGATTCATTAGTGAAGGGTCCAGAGTGAGTACTCCATGCAATCAGCAGACTGGCAGGGGGAAGGAAAGAGGGAGTGGAGAAAAGACAGAGCCTGACTTTGTTTTCAGTGTATGTGCTGAGCTACATATAAAATCCATGAGTACAGAACAGACAGCTCAGTGGATACCTGTATAGCACCTCAGTTCATGGATATTTCTTCAACAGAGTAGTTCACAAATCTTGACTATATGTTTATTAGATGTCCAGCTGTATCTGGACGGATATCTATATAGCTAACTAGCCTCTATTCATTAATCTATCATATGTGGTTTTATTTCCAAAATAATCATATGAGATAATTATCTCTTCTAACTCTTGCTTCTGAGGCATAAGCAATTTTTTCATGGACACTTACATAAAATAAAACAGTTCATATTTGAAAATGTATCAGACTCTACTGTATAGACCTGTCCCCTATAATGTGGTATGAAAAGACTTTATTAAGTAGGGGGAAACAGATCACATAATACATATGCTATATTTAGGCTATTACATAAAGCAAATACGTTCCAAGATAAAAACTAAAATAAACGAGAAAGGCATTGACTTTAGACACTGTCATGTAAAATCAGTAACCTGTTTTGAATGGCCCAACTGTCTCTGCACATGACTTCACATGATGGTGAAGATGTTGTTTGTGGTGGAGGGGCCAGTGTGAAGATCTATTTTACCACTTGTCTTACATCACCTTCTTCTTATACAGTGTTCTTGACACGGGGCTCAATGTGGGACCTTCCTACATTGTGGTTATAAACACGAAGACAGGACTTCTGCAAGTGCTAAACGATGCATTCTTTTAAAGCTATTTCCACTCCCTCTCTTTCTTTTTATTAAGAGAAGCTTATTAGCAGTTTGCCTAATAAGCATTTTGCTTTGCCTTCACCATTTTTTCCACTTGAGTTAAATGAACTCTGCTATAGACATAATCGCTAATTCTAATTCTCTGATAAGATGAAGCAGCCAAAGGGGAGAATCGTATTGAACTCACCAACATTCTGCAAAGTACCATGTACTTACAAATAGATGAATACAAATTTAGTCCAAATGCTCTGAAAATGAAGAATAATAAGCAGAACAGAGTTGGGTAACATCAGTACGTTTGAAGAACACGCTGAACTCATAATCTCAAGCACATAAATATACAATTGTTTATATAAATACCTGTGGATTCTGAAATAATCTAGCATCAATTGATCATTTAAAAGGGAATGTCTTGGTGCCCAGAACACCATAGTCTATGCTGTAGTCTATGCCATGTATGCCCAGCAGGCTGCCATATCGAGATAACACAGCATGTAATTCTTACCACTAAGCACATAGTTTTTTATATTGAACTGTTTTAAATAGAACAATAAATCTTAAATGGGTTTGCCATTAAGGCATTAAATTCCCTTAGAGTAGAGAATCAACCAAAATTGGAAATCAAATTATTTTAAAACATCTTTCTAATGCTTTTGTAAAATGAAAATAGCTGCATAAAATAGTTATTTAATGAAATGTGGTTTAAAATACCAAACAGCTATATAAGTTTTACCTAAGTTTCTATTTACATGACATAATGTAAGCAGAGATGTTTCTTTTTTCCAGCTAACTTGATCCAAGGAGACAGAAAAGCTGTCTACCATAGAACCTCTGCTGTTTTTGATAGTATCCAAATCATTTATGACTATACCCAATACAGCAAGACCTAACAATATCCCCATTACCTGCTGGGCTCCATGCGTCCAGTTCAGTTTAAAAGACCCAATCCACACATTAATCTCCTCTTCCTCTTGAGACTCTATCAAAGGAAAGTAACAGAATTTTTAAGGTGATGATGCCAGAGTGATAAAGCAAGTGGAATGGGTCAGCTGACTTAAATGTCATAAAAAGCCACATGGGGAGTACTGGTGGATGAAGCAGAAGAGAGGAGCTC
>NC_034590.1:63181484-63182778 GCF_900095145.1 Mus pahari
CACAGGGGTTCTCAACCCTCCTGATGTTGTGATCCCTTAATGCAGTTCCTCATGTTGTAATGGCCCCCAACCATAAAGTTATTTTATTGCTGCTTCATAACTGTAATTTTGCCTCTGTTATGAATCATATGTAAATATCTGATATGCAGGATATCTGATATATGACCCCTAGAAGGGTCATGACCCACAGGTTACGAATTGACATTTTGGAAGTGATCATTTTGCTTCTAGACTTTGAAATCTATTCCTATGAGCCTGAATTTTGAGAGCCCATTGCTCTTCCTGTCTAAGAATATGTAGCCCTCTGAGGCAGGTAGCTTCAGGTTTCCTGGGAGAGTAGTCTGCAACAGTTCCAGCTTTGATTCAATTGCCTCCAGGACACTTCTCAACCCTTACCCCATAAAGCAATGTCAGTAGTGAGTGAAGGGGGATAACCTGCTGACATACGCATCAAGGTACAGGAGTATTCTTTCAGATTTGAAGAAGAAGCCTTGTTCAAGTTGTTAGTGACTAAGATCAGTGGTTAGAAATTGCAGCCATTGTTTACCACAGAAAGTGCAGGCCTGTGACCCATAACTATAATTCCAGAACACAGAAGCTAAAGCAGGAAACATTTGAGTTCTAGCACAGCTAGACAGTAGTATGTTATCTAAAAAAAGAGAGAGGAGGGCAAAAGGGGAAGGAGGGACAGAGGAAAATAGAGACAAATGGAGAGAGGGAGGGGGAAGGGAGGAGGGGGAGGAAGCGGGAAGAAGAATGAGGGGGAAGTATAGAAAAAAGTTTAGCAATTTCTTAAAAACAGAGAGGCACATGGAGATTTCTGTATATCCCGACAATGTTTAAAGGCTACCTATAGCTGAATACCACATATAGCTGTGACTTCTTTATTTTAACACTTTGTTTTTAATAGTGTATATGCATATGTGTCTGCATGTGAGTGTAGGTACCCATGAAGACCAGAGGCAGAGGATACCTCTGGAACTGGAGTTAAGGTGATTGTGGCTGACTCAAATGGGTGCTAGGAGTGGAATGCCAGTCCCTTGCAAGAGTAGTATATGTATGCTCTTAACCAATGAGAGATACCGCCTTTTGCCTCCTGCCTGTTTATGTCATTATCCAGCCACATGAAGAATGTATTTACAGAACAGATTAAAAAATAAATAAAGGGAACTAACAGCAGATAGTGATGTTTAAAATGTTTCAAAGACAATGAATCCCCCTCACCACCACCACCACCACCACCACCCTACACACACACACACACACACACACACACACACACACACACACACAC
>NC_034590.1:63182819-63202515 GCF_900095145.1 Mus pahari
CACACACACACACACACAAAAATCATCTCCAATATGAACAGACCCTTCTCTGGAGTTAAAAAGCTTCAGGGTGGGATTTCTAGCCTTACCCCTGCTAAGGACCCTAAAGTGAAAGGACTCACCCAGGAGTTGGTGGACTCGGCGAATCTTCAGGATTAAACCTAAATCCCTCATTAGGAGCAGTAGAGAATCTTACCCTGGCACCACCTCTGCCTCCAGTCACATTTCCTTGCCATTTCTTTTCCTGTTTCCCGATTCCTGTTTCCACCTCTGCTCTTACAGAGCCCTCGGCTCACTTTTCCTTTGCCTGCTTTCTGTTGGGCTTTTTTTTTTCCCTATTTCCTTAACCAAAGAAACATCCTTTCCTGGGCCCTGTAACCTTTCTTCCCATATACAGAGCTGACAATACAAAAGGGGTCAGGAAACTTTATGGAGTGCTCAGAATTTATCAATGCTAAAAAGTGCTGTGACTGCACAGAGAGGAGATATTTAAGGACTTCCCAAGCTGGGATGCTAAAGCTCTCAGGGGGCCTGGATTTCTATTGCCATCTGCTGTTGAAATAGCAACTGTGAACAAATAAACAAATCTTTTTGTAAGTTTTATTACAACTTGGCTAATGTGGAGGCTATTTAAACAAGGTGTGGAAATCAATATGATTTTCGAGGCTTTTTGAGGTCAAAAACTAAATTTCATAAGAGGGTTAATACCAATAGAATTAATTCCTAATTTGATTAGTTCTCCTGAAAAGACACTAAATTAGAAAGAAAAATAATAATACTTTTACATTATTGGCTTCTGTTTTGTCCAGTGGTACCAGGAATAAAGCAGAGGCCTTAGGTCAGAAATGTGGTTATTAGGAGCTGCTGGGCTGTTGGCTCAGTGTCCTCTCATTCTGACAGAGTCTCTGAGTTAATCAGTGACCGTCTGTCAAGAAGGCATGTCACAGAATCCACAGGAGAATTTGGCCTAAAACATTAATTTTTTTTTTTAGAAGTAGCTCTTATTTTCTGTGCATAATCAGAACTAATGTGATTACTTACTACCACTAGGCATATCTTTTAGAAGTAATTTTTATTTTTAATAAATTGGTTTAATAAACACCTCAAAGTAAATTATAAATTAATTTTCTCCTCGTTATTATGCAATTAGGAAAACCCAAAACAGTGAGTTTTCGAACAATCAACTGGAAAATTACCTCCTCTTAATCAATACCCGGTAAACAAGTAATAATAGAGTCACATATGACACTGACTGAAACAGCACTGGAGAACTGGTTATATACCAATGAGTCAAAGAGGAATTCAAAAAGTCACAAGCTTCAAGTTTATTAGCCAGATACAGATACCCTTATTCTATGGCAGAGTTCAGCTACTCAGACTGTGACAGTTATCAGTCTCAAGTCTCCTAATGGACACACGGCACCAACCTGTTCTTTAGATTCATACCTAATTCCTCTATAAATACTGTCATTTTTAATAGTATCTTTGCAGAATTAAGGCTGCTCATACAGACGTTTGTCTGTTTATGATGCTGCAAGTCAATAAAATCAGTTGGAAATGAAATGCTTAGGAAGAAAGAAAGGGAAAGAGAGAGAGAGAAAGAAGGAAAGAAAGAGAGAGGGGGGAGGGAGGGAGGGGGGGAGAGAAGAGAAGAGAAGAGAAGAGAAGAGAAGAGAAGAGAAGAGAAGAGAAGAGAAGAGAAGAGAAGAGAAGAGAAGAGAAGAGAAGAGAAGAGAAGAGAAGAGAAGAGAAGAGAAGAGAAGAGAAGAGAAGAGAAGAGAAGAGAAAAGAAAATCAGTTCTGTATTCATTCTACCACAGAAAAGGAAATATTGATCAATCACACAAGCCAATGTAAATCTAGTACTGTGCTAAGCTCTATAAAAGGGGGAGGAAGGACTGTGATGCCCTGAGAATCTGTACCTATAGCAGAGAATCTGACCTCATAAGGAGGTCAAGGCTTTCATGAGAACAAAAAGATAGGCAACAACTAGACAAAGAGAAAGCACCATTATTAGTTTCTGGACACTTGATTGCACATTACTTAGCTGAGTACATACTACAGCAATGTACATTAGTAGTAGCTGCAATTTAGAAATGTATCATAAGGAAGTTGACTCATGCTTGATCCGCTGTCTTCTCCAGAAATGCAGTCTGAGTCAGACTTCTGGTTGCTCATCAGGATAGTGTGCTGCAAAGACATAATTTTCTCACTCCTGTCTCTGATTAGTTCTGCTGTTCTGCTCATTGCTTGGCTTGATGCCTTTCCTGTTTACTACCTGTGTGCTGGAGCTGACATCCTTCCTGCCACCGCTGCTTCCTATCCATCTCTATCGTCTTACTCTATCCTCAGTCTCCCGGTCTCTCAATGAACTTTCTTTATTTATTTTACTTACTATTTTTATTCACTTTTCCTGAACGAAAGAGAATTTATGTGGCTACCATTTGTCAGCCTGAACTCAACTGTTCATCCTGAGACATCCATCTTTATATATCCAAACTAAATCTGGTGTTTTTCTCTGCATATATTGTTCATCCCTCAGAGATTCTCAAATTCCATTAGGACTTTTCTTTACTTCCTTCTCCTGGCCAATTATAAGATAGCACATCCATATTCTCTGACACAGGCCAGATGCTGCTCAGCTATCGAAGGGAAAGCCAGCGGTCTTTCTCTTCACTTAATCTCTCTGATGATCTTCAGGACTGGCAGATGATTCCTCCACCAAAGTGTATTCTTGCACTGATAGTCATCAATATTTACTATGTCTCACATCTGATTAAATCTCTTGCTTATATTATAGTCTTATTACTCAAAGAAAATTATGCAGGAGATGCCCATCCAATAAGTTATTGATTGATAGATTATCCCTTAATTCTTTGATTCAACAAAACATGTGTGGAATGTCTATCATGTTTCAGACATTCAGCTAAAGACTTTGAGAAGATCACTATGGAAATAACATCCAGTTCCTGCTCCTGAGTAGTTTGCAATCTAATGAGGGTAACAGAATGTAACTATGGATTATACCCAATGGCATGTACCTCTGCAATTTCAAGACTAAAGGCAAAGAAGCTGATTTGAAGGAAACTTGTAGCATGGTCCAGGCACAGTTCTGATGATCATGTGACAGGAGACATAACCATGTCAAAGTACCTTCTTCAAACGTGAACGTTCTGTCCTCATAGTGGGCGCTGTCAAGAGCTGCACCATTTTATTTCTAGGCATAAATTTGAAAAATTCTCATGGAGCTGTAGGGAAAAAAACACACTTTCCAGAGCCTACTAAATTTTGCAAAGAATAATTTCTTGTTGAAGGAAGGTTATGTACGTTGGTAGGAAATTGCATTTTGATATCATTTTTTCTTATTAATAAAATGTGCAAGCATTCATCTTGTGCTCATTATGTTTCTTATCGCTGTGAACAATGCTTGAAAAGAAGTAACTTAAAGAAAGGAGACATTTCTTGACTTACAATCTGATGGGATCATTCCATCATGGCAAGGACGATGTAGAACCAAGAGCCAGAGGCCTTCTAGTCACAGCACATCAATAGTAATGGTGCAGAGACAGGTTAATGAGTGAGGTCAGCTGATTAGTTTTTCTTTCTTACACATCCTGAGTCACAAGCCCACGAAGTGGTGCTGAATGTAGTCTGGGTAGATCTTCTCACCTGAGTTAACCTAACTGAGATAGTCAACACATATGTGTTGGGAGTTAAACTCCAGGCGTCTGGAAGAACAAGTTCTCTTAACCATTAAACCATATCTACAGCCCCTTATGATAGTTCTTAATGAGCAAGAAGTCGTTCCCTGGCTTGTGTTTCTCCTGATATCTCATTTATCCCTTTTCTTTGTGGTAAACTAGAAACCTCTCCCTCACTACCCTCCATATAAGGATATAATAATACCAAACTTACAGAGATATAAATTATAATTAAGACTAGATCTCATTTCTCTAATAAAACAAATAAACAAATTTATATTCTATTTAGGTATGGAAATAGAATTTAGGGCTCTCAGTGAAGAATGAGAGTAACCATTCTTCTGGTTGCTCCTTTTCCCTTCTTGCCTGATTCGCTCTCATCTTCCACCTGAGAGCCATCTGAGGTACACCAGTTCTTGAGTAAATGCATTGGATGCTCTAGAGATGCTTCAATGGGTAATCACTTTTTATACAAGTGTGAGGACTTGGATTCAGATCCCTGGGGTCCATGAAATCATGAGTGGGTGTGGTGGTCCATCTGTGATTCCAGTATGCAGACAGCAACAGAGACAGATCTTCCAGTCAGGCTTGCTTATTAGACCAGCACAATTGGTAAGTTCACTTCAGTACATAAGGTAGAAAATGATCAAGGACAATGCCCAATATCAATCTCTGTCCTCTGCCCACTAGTACACACACACACACACACACACACACACACACACCTGCACCTACATGTGTGAACATCTCTGTACACTCACAAAAATTAAAAATAAATAAAATAAAAAAGAATAAAATGAAGCAAGTGCCTATAGACTTGGTGAGGTGGCTAAGCAACTGAGACCATGCACTGCTCCTGGAGAGGAATGGAGTTTGATTCCAGACCCTTCTTCAGGTGGCTCGCAACCACCAGTCACTATAACTCCTGGGGATCTGAACCTTTTTCTGGCCTCAGAGGGTGAACTGCAGTCACATGCACAAATACACACATGGAGACACAAGCATGTATACAAGTGGTTTAAAATATCTTTATAGGGATTCTTTGCCTAGAACAAGAGCAATTATGGGGAACAAGGAATGATTTTCAGGGGAGAAATGATTTTAAAAGAAGGAAAGAACTCACCCTGCCCAATATGGTGCTGGCCTCATGGCATGCACACCTGTCTAACACAGAGAATGCGTTCAAGTGGGGCTTTCCAGAGTTCTAAGTTGGCCTTATTCAAATGAGAGTTCAGGTTGGAAAATGCATATTATTTTTGCTGTGCATCTCCATTCTTGTTAGATCAAATTTGGTCGCCCTTTAAGTGTCCTCTCCATTTTCAATCTCCACTGCTATGGTCTTCCTTTATTTGAACTTGATTCTGCATTAAACTCACTTGCACAGATATGTAAATAATGTTTGCAAATTAATTCAAATTTATTTATTGAGAACATGCCTTTGTGCAAGGTATTTGGCAAATGTTGAAGACACAAGAATAAAGGAAAGAAGCTGGGAATGGTGGTGCATACCTTTAATCCCAGCACTCGGGAGGCAGAGGCAGGCGGATTTCTGAGTTCGAGGCCATCCTGGTCTACAAAGTGAGTTCCAGGACAACCAGGGCTATACAGAGAAACCCCGTCTCAAAAAACCAAAAAAAAAAAAAAAAGGAAAGGAATTCATATTTATTAAATGAATCTGTTTAGCAGACTTCACTTTTTCTAGGCAATGTTGGGTTTACAGCAGAAAGTAGAGTATATGCTCTGCCCTGAAATACATACAGCCTGCCCAATTACCAACATATCCCACAAAAGAGACACAATTGTTAAAGGTGGTCAACCTGCATTGCCAATAACTATCTCAATCTCACTCAATGTCTGTACATCATATTAATGTTCTGTTTCAGTGTTTTACTCTTATAACAGCATGTCTGTATAATCATGACATCACAGAGTACAGACAGCCTTCTGAAACTGCGGATTCCTCAGATGTAGATTCAACTAACTTCAGATTGGAAATAAGTTTTCTTTAATTATGTCTCACTAGAAATCTGCAGACATTACAATCTTGTCATTCCATGAGCAACAGTATAACATCTACTTAAACATGACATTTACATTGTATTGGTATTAAAAAAGAGTCTAGAAGCGATTCACAATGCATAGGATTTATTTATATAATTAACATTCAATTGGGGTTTTTTTCCTTTTATGTAAAGAACTTGGGAATCCATAGATTTTAGTATCGATGGAGGCTTCAGAAACCAATCACTAGAGACTACCATGGTTTACTTCCTTAAATGTTTCTGGTCTCTGACAACAACTGTTCATTTTCCTGTCTGTAAAATTTTTACTTTCTCAGAATGCAATACATATTTTTTGGTCTCGTTTAGTATACTACTTTTTCTTATTGAAATTTTTACTTAGTAATATGTATTTAAGTTTTCTCTGTTCCCTTTTATGGCTTAAAAGCTCATTTCTTTTTGCTGCTAAATAACATCTTAGGTTCAGTATATTCCACAGTTTATCCATTCATGGACTTTTTGTGATATTTTTGTGGCTGCCTACTGCAAGGGGCAAAAAAGAAGGCTGCTGCAACTATCCCTGTATAGAGCTTGTATAGAAATAAGGTTTTGGTTTATTTAGGTAAATGCCAACTGTACTGGCTAGTTTTGTGTCAACTTGACACGGGCTGGAGTTATCACAGAGAAAGGAGCTTCAGTTGGGGAAATGCCTCCAGGAGACCCAGCTATAGGGTGCCATCTCTGGGCTGGTAGTCTTGGGTTTCTATAAGAGAGCAGGCTGAGCAAGCCAGGGGAAGCAAGCCAGTAAACAACATCCCTCCATGGCTTCTGCATTAGTTCCTGCTTCCTGACCTGCTTGAGTTCCAGTCCTGCATCCTTTAGTGATCAACAGCAGTGTGGAAATGTAAGCCGAATAAACCCTTTCCTCCCCAACTTGCTTCTTGATCATGATGTTTGTGCAGGAATAGAAACCCTGACTAAGACACCAACAAACATAATCGATAGGTTATATGATAAAACTATGTCTGCTGCTATAGGAAGCCACCAAGGCTTTTCATAAGCAACTGAGGCATTTTGTGTCCCCAACAACCAGTACATGAGTGGGAGTATCTACTGATACATACCCGTACCAGCACTTGGTGTTTGGGGTGTGCTACCTTTTAGGAATGATATTAGGTAGCTAGTGCTATTCCATTGATGTTTTAATGTATTTCCTACCTCAATTTTGCAGCATCTTGTACATATAATTTATGTTCATAATTTAATAATATTTTAATTACCATATAAGGTATTAGACACCATTCTTGCACTTTTGACCAGCTGTTTATTTTTCATATATTTTCTTTCTCTATAGCATCTTTTTATGTGCTTGATTGACATCTGGATAGCTGGCTCTTAAGGATTTTGACTCCTTTTAAGTTATATAATTTGTGGGGGTTTTTTGTTAATTTTCTAACTAACATAAAAACAAAATTTAAAAAGTGTATGAATAGTTTACCAGTCAATCTTTCATTCATGCATATATTGTATAATGTTTAAATCAGGTTAAACATACATATGTATATATTATATATATATATATATATATATATATAATCAAAACAGATCTATGGTCACACTAAAATCTAATAGTATACCAGAAAGTCTTAATCCAATCAAACTCTAACTTGGTACCTGATGTTTAACTCCCCATGACTCCCTACTTCCCCGGGTGTCTAGTGACAGTCATTCTGCTCTCCATTTCTGTAAGGTCAGCCTTCCATAGTTCACATGATTGTGATCAGTCAGTTATTGTCTTTCTGTGGCTGCCTTGTTTCAGTGAATATTGTGATCTCTAGTTATGCCCATTGTCGTAATAATAATGCTTCATTCTTTTTCATTCTCTTCACAGTATATTTTGTAGAACCTCTTTTTATTTTAATAAAATCTTCTAATCAAGTATTTATTTCATGAATCATGCCTTTGAACTTGTATCTCAAAAAAAATAATAGACAAACAGAATATCCATTAGATTTTTCACTGTTATCTTGTTCTACACGTTGTATATTATACTTTACATTTAACTCTGCGCTGTGTTGAGTTAACTTTTCTGAATGGTGTTTTGGTTTTGGTTTTGGTTTTTGGTTTTAGGTTTTAGTATGTGTCTGTACTATTTTTCCAGTATCATTTTATAAAAATATTCTGATCCAAGAGATAACCTTTTTCCATGAACAACAACCTGTCCTCTGCTGTGGATTTCTGGGCATCTTCAGTTCCATTCTTTTGGTTTTTATTCTTGGCAAACATCACAATGTCTTGTTTGATGCAGCTTCTTTGTTAATCTTTGAATCAGTGATATCAGTCTCCCAACTTTATTCTTTTTTCAATGTTTTATTTACTCCTTTGTATTTTTCTAAGTTTCCATATTAATTTTAATATTGGTTTGTTTCTATCCACAAAATAACTTGCTGGATTGTACTAAAGCAATAAAATAAATGAGAATACATTGAGTATTCTTAATGAATCTGAAATAACCCCTCTATTTATTTACTTCTTTGTGGTTTTTTTCTTAGAGTTTTATAGTTTTGCTTATGAAAATTTTGTACCTATTTCCATATATTTGTACAAAACTATTTTATATTAGCGTACATGCTAAATGATATTATGGTTCCCGTTTCTCTTTATTTTTCTAGTATATGTGAAAATGCTTGGGTTTTATGTACTAACCTTGCATCCAAAAACCATGTGGAAATTGCTTACTCATTTCTGATTTGAGTGGAGTGCTGGGTTTAGTTTGGTTGTTCCTTAGAAATTTCCATACAGAAAATTACATCATCTATAAACAAAGACATTTATAGACAAAGTTTTGTTCCTCCCTCCCAAGCCCATTAACTCTCAATTTACATTTCTAGGCTTATTTAATTATCTAGACTTTCCTCAGTACTACAGAGCAGTAGTTGAGGTAGCATCTCTACCTCCCTCTTAGTAGGAAAGTTTTGAGTTTCTCACCATGAGTTATAGATATTTTGTAATTGTTTTTATGGTCAAATTGAAAGAGTTCCTCTGTTCCCTGTTTAACTGAGAGCTGTTATCACAAATACCTGTCAGCTGTATACACTCGTGTCATATGCAGCTTAAGGCGTGAATGACACTAAGTAATCAAAGGGTCAAAAGAAAATTCAAGTCTACAAATAAATGAGTATTGTTGTCATGATTACGGGCTTAACATTCTGATACACATACCTCTTTATTATAAACTCCTGGGAAGCAAAAACTATCAGCTTTAAGCATTATGAAGCACTTCTGAAACTATAGTATTCTCTCAGTTGATATTTATTCAGTGAATTAAGAGAGAAAGTATGGTAACTAGGATAGTTACTATATGAGACTGGTGCAATGGAATTCCAGGAAAGCTAATGTTAAGGAGCACGAAGGAAAATGAATGCTCATATACCAATTAAGGGTACAGGAATTCTCTCTAAGTATACAAAAGGGACCACAACTACAATGCAAATAAATACAAGTAGAATTACAATTATAATTACAATCACAGATGGGAAAATAACACTAGAAAAGGCCAAAGGAGGGAGAGTCAGAGCTTTGAGGAAGAGATAGTAATTTAACTAAAGTCAAGGACTTTTAATAAAATCACCGTTTAGACTATTTCTATGTATCAAAACAGTGAGGCTCTGAATATTTGTTAGATGAAAGAGCTGTGTTCATGCCAGTGTCCAAAGTTGATGCTAAAATGCCACCATATTAAGGCAGAAAATCAATCCAAGATTTTAAGAATGGCATACCCAAGAGGGGCTTGAAGCAGCTTTAGTTCTAAAGGTAGACATTTGGGCAAAAGTAGGTCAATGAGAGAAATGAAGTTTCCCTCTTGGAAAAATCTGAATGTGAACCAATAACCTGGAGCTACTTTGCTTAATGAGGGTGGGGGAAGCACTGGAAAATTCATGAGTTAACTTCTCACTATATACAGATTCCTGAAGAACTATTAAATAATTAGAGCTGGCAGCAAGAAAAGGCTACAAGAACACTTTCATGAGATAATAAGTAAATATCCCCGAGAAAATACCTCTGAATGATGCCTTAAACATGTTTTAAGGATCCCACAAAGGTTAGAGGTTAGTGAAATAGTTGTATATCCGTATACTTTATCACTGAAGGTGAATTACATCCATTTCATTGTAGCTAACTGAATGTATTTATGTTAGTGTACTGTGATTTTTTTCTGTAGTAATTCTTCTTCAGACACCGTAAGTATGTAGGAACTTCTGAAATTCTATTAGCAAGTTTTATGGGAAGTCTTGCCATTTGAATACTAAGGCCATTGCACAGGCACCTGATGACAGTTACCAAATAGCACTAATATTTCAATTTAGTAGCAAAAAAAAAAAAGGTAAAGTTAATTGCCTTTTACTCCAGAAGAGCTTTCTAAATTGACAGGTCCTGGAGTTGGATCAAGCCCAGTGACACCTGACCATGCCCCCTTTCCTCCTTTTCATTGGTTTGGATAACCACCAAGTCAATGGACTGGATTCCTAAAGCTGCTGTGACAAACTGTCTCTAACTAGGTGGCTTAAAACAATAGACAGTGATTTTTGTGTCATGTTTCTAAGTACTACGGTCTACAACCATAGTGTCAGAAAACCATAGCCCCCCTGAAACTGTTGTGGAATCTTTTCCTGCATCTTCCTACATTGTGATGGATTGCTGGCAATCTTAAATGTTCCTTGGCTTGCATCTGGGTAGCTCTCATCTCACTTCTCTCATTACATAACATGTTTTGGTGTACCACTCAATTCCCCTGGAGGTTTTCTTTTAAGGAGTCTGGTCAGATTGGATAAGCATATCACTCAGCTCCATCATGACCACTTTTTAATATGTTTACAATTGAGTCTATTTCTTCATCTGTCATATTCTGAGCTATTGAGGGGCTGGGACTGAAAGATATCTTATAGGACCAGGCACAGATCAACAGGCAACCCAGAGCATAAACATCTCAGCAACAAAGACGTCTTATGTCACTTCCTATGTTCCAACCTCAGCCAGGCCTGGCCCAACAGTATTTGTTAAATGAAGAGCCCTGCTCTGTTTTCTGGAGACATGAGAATTGAGTCTCTAGATTCTTCAAGGGATTCTCCTGGTCTAGCTTCTTCCTCCAGGGCTCCACTACAGGTCCTCTATAACCCTTTAATCCAGTTACGTGTGAGAATTTGCCTTTTCTCAAACCCCATTTATTCTCTCAGAGCTTCCTTTCCTTATTCATGAAATGTCCTTCCACTTACAGTCTGTGTCAAACTGGTGCCCTCTTATCTGTTAGAAAGTGTATCTAAAATGTCATGAAGTGATGGGTGTAATTATAACACAATTTGTTATTTCCATGTACTCTATTCACTCAAAGTTAGAGTCCATGACATCAGGAGTTAAACTGCATTTATAATTATATTTCTACCATCAAGCACAAGAGTTGATTTATCTTGAAACTCTACAAAAAAAAAAGAAGGAACACATAGGGGTTGTTTTATTTTCAATTAAAAAAATAAACTTTTATAGCTATTTGTAGGAGAACTTAGTGAGAGTTGATGACACATTCTGGAATTATCAAGTCTGAGTTGTCTGTCATCTTAATGGTTTATCATTTCTTTGAGTTAGATATCTTTAAAATTCTTTATTTTAGCTCAGTATTCTTGTTATTAATTACAGTCATCTTGCTATTCATTAGAACATCAGACCCCTTCATCCTGTTCATCCAGAACTTTGTCCATTTATGTCTGAAAAATCCAAGCACATAACTGACACATAATCTATGCTATAAGAAATCTACAAAGCCCATACTCTTGCAGGTAGAGAGTAAAGTGCTGGTTTGAAGTGGCTGGGTGAAGCACAGGCAGGAGAGAGAGACTAAGGCAATAGGAATTTATCAGCACCACTGCCACCACCCCACACAGGCAATGTAGAAGTGAGTGCTTTAGAGAAGAAAGATGATGTTTGTAAGTCTAGAGTAGTGGTTTTCAATCTTCCTAATTGAAAGCTACAATCACTTAATACAGTTCCTTGTATTATGGTAACCCCTAACCATAAAGTTATTTCCCTTGCTACTTCATAACTAATTTTATTACTGTTAGGAATTATACTGTAAATATCTGTGTTTTCTGATGGTCTTCAACCCCAAATGGGTTGTGACACAGGTTGAGAACCACAGGTCTAGGAGAGTGGTTTGTTTTGGGGGGA
Source organism: Mus pahari (assembly GCF_900095145.1). Classification (NCBI taxonomy): domain Eukaryota; kingdom Metazoa; phylum Chordata; class Mammalia; order Rodentia; family Muridae; genus Mus; species Mus pahari. The sequence goes on from NC_034590.1 coordinate 63,194,740, forward strand.
GGAGTGGGGGTGTTGTTTTGCTTTGTTTTTCTGGACTGGTTGGTTGTTTTTGGTTTTCTGAGAAAGGTCTCATGGGTTGACCTCAGATTTGCTGTGGAAATAAATGAGACTCACTCGGAGCATTGATTCCCTTGTCTCCACGTTCAGAAGTACTGGGATTGCAAGCATGAACCACCACACCCAGATTTATTCTCATCTGCTAAAAAGGTTTCTTTGGAAGCAACATAGAGCAGAGGGTCCAAGGGTAAAAGCATGGGTAGGAAGAAACTTGCTAGAGACTCCTTACAAAGACCCAAGTGTTCATGATAAGGCACTGAATATATATATATATATATACAAGAACGGGTCAGAAGGTATTTCAGTAGGAAAACAGACTACAAACGTTGGGTATTAGAAGTAGTGGGTGAGGGACAGGAGGAGGCAAAATGCACAAGTTTCTGATTTGTGAGGTGGCACAGACATCATTAACCAAGATAAGGGGAAAGTCAGTTTCTGTGGAAGACTGTAATTTCATTCTAGAGCAGTCACATGGAAATCTGAAGTGGAAGATGCTGGTCTGAGTGAGTGAGAGGGATTAGCAAATCATCAGCAATAGAAAAAGATAAGGCCACACATTTATTGGTTCATTCAACAAAGATGAAGTCCACAATACGTGTCGGGCACAGAGAGCTGCTGTGCTCATATAAAGTACATCTCAGCCAGACATGGGAAGCAGGCAAAGTAATGAGCATCGACAAAGATACTTCACTGTAAGACAAGCATCGCAAATGAGGCACATGGGAGAATATGACAGAAAATATGAAGCTTCGGCTGTTTCGAATGGATTTGTGACAGTAGCATTTAAACTGGAGTCTAAAGAAGAAAAAAAGCTCTTCCAAGAAAAGAGGTACTGAGGAGGTGGCCAAGGACATAAGTTTTGGTGATGTCATTTGTGAAAGGCAAATAAGAATCCTTTCAACCTTCATTTTACCTTTTTAAATAAAATATGATTAAAGCATTTTCATCTTCCTTTCCCTCCAGTCCCTCCTATGAACTAATCCCCAATTTGCTTCTACTTGAAATCGTGGCTGATTTTTTTTTCTTTGCTGTTGTTACACACCTATAAAAATATATACCTACAATCTGTTCAATATGTTTAGTATGACTTGTATGTATATGATTTTAGGGCTAACCACTTAGTATTGGATGACAAATTACAGTGCTCATCCCTAGGGAAGGGTATGTGTGCTTCTATCAGCATTCCTTTGTTGCCTGCAATACTTTGTTGATGGGTGGAGCTTTACGAAATGTCCTCCTTTCATAGTAGCCTGCTTGTTGGTATTATACTTTTTTCAGGTCTTATTTAGGCATCCATATTGTTAAGTACCATGGGTGAAACTTAAGTGTAACTTAGAGACACAATATCACAACATATTTCCCAGTTCTCCGCCTCTTAAAATCTTTCTATTCCCTCTTCTGCAATGCCCCCCCCCCAAGTCTTAGGTGCAGGAGTTATGTTGTGCACTATCACCATCTGGGGCTGGAAATCCTCTGATCACGTGTTCTCTGCACTTGTAGTTTTCTGTAGTGGTCTCTGTCTGTTCCAAAAAGAAGCTTCTTTGATGAGTGATGAGAGCTTCATTTATCTGCTGGTATAAAGATATCTATTTAGAACGCAGTTGGGAATTATGTGGGCTGAGTAAAGTGGCAGTTAGAACTCTCTTCCAAGATCACTGACTTCACTCGTTCCCAAGCAGCTGGCTGTGTTTCCAGTGACAGGTATGATTTCTCTCTCCTGTGTAGCAGACCTTAATTCCACTTAGAGAGCTGCTGGTTACTACCATAATAAGAGTACCACTACAGCACCCTTAGAGCTAAGATGCCACGCTAGTCGTCGTGTTGCATAGACAGCTTTGCAGCTGGGATAGGACTCTTGCTTGCTTCTCTCTCTTGTAAGCTTGTATAGCACCCTCTAGTGCTATGAAAGCTTATCTTCAGGAAAGAGGCTTTCAAGTGAGACCTGCCGTGTGCCCTCCAGGTCTTGGTTCCAAAGTACCTGGCATCTTCAGCCATAGGAATTTAACAAATAAAAATCTTTTAAGGAGACTAAGAAAGAACAGAGACGTAAAACTGGAATTGAAAACATAAATTCCCTTTGACAAAAAAAAAAAAAATAATAAGACTCTAGGGTTGCACCCGTCAATTAAGCAGCAACTAGATACATGGAATTATATCATATACACTACTTAATAACTAAAAGGAAATTAAAGTTTCTTGGTCATGCCAGACATGCTTCTATTGCAAAGTAACATGTTCCTACGACCTTGGATAGGTCAGTCATAGTGAATTTCTAATGTCTCAGAAACTTCTACTGTGGAGATGTAAAGAGGAAAGTTTGCAATGTCAGAATGCCTTAGAGTGGAACTAAAAAGGGAGACATCCATCATCTCTCTTCTCTCTGAAATGACTCCCCAATAGTGGCATAGTCACATAGATACTTGAAATGTAATATTGTAATAGAATTGGGGCTGAGAAGTGGAAGGGTCCCTGTTTTCATTAAAAACGTATTTGAAATGCTAGGATTAGGAGTCAGATGGATTCCATTTGCCTCCCTCTCCACTAGCTTCCTACCCCATTTGGTTATTTTATTTATTTACATTTCAAATTTTAGCCCCCTTTTCAGTTTCCCCTCCGCAAACCCCCTATCCCCTCCTCCCTCCCTTTCCTCTATGAGGGTGCTGCCCACCCACTCCCACCTCAGTACCCTAGCATTCCCGGATCCTGAGTCATCAAGTCTCAACAGGACCAAGGGGCTCCCCTTGGCTACATATCCAGCTGGAGCCATGGGTATCCTCTTTGTACTCTTTGGTTGGTGGTTTAGTCCCTGAGAGCTTTGGGGGGGGTCTGGTTGGTTGATATTGTTGTTCTTCCTATGAGGTTGCAAACCCCTTCAGCTCCTACAGTTCTTACACTAACTTCTCCACTGGGGTCCCTCACTCAGTCTAATGTTTGGCTGTGTACATCCATATATGCATTGGTCAGGCTCTGGCAGAGCCTCTCATTGGTTAGCTACATTAGGCTCCTGTCAGCATGTACTTCTTGGCATCAGCAATAATATCTGGGCTTGGTATCTGCAGATGGGATGAATCCTTAGGTGGGGCAGTCTCTGGATGACCTTTCCTGCTCCATTCTTTGTCCCTGCATTTCCTTTTGACAGGAGGAATTCTGGATTAATATTTTTGAGGTGGCTAGGTGGCCCCAGCCCTAAACTGGGGCCATGCTTATCCACTGGATATGGTCTCTACAGGTTCCATCTCCCCTTTGTTGGGTGTTTTGGCTAAAGTCCTCCCTATTGGGTCCTGAGAACCTCTTGGGTCCCTGGCATCTGGGACTTTCTAGTGACCATCCCCAGTTTCCCCTCCCCTACACACCTACTTTCAAATTCCTGACCCTCTGTACTTCTCCCCATCTCCTCCCATTTCTGAACTGCCCCCTCCTCTCTCCATCCCAGATCCCTCTCTCCCTCTACTTCTCAGAGATTTTTCTCTTCCCTCTACTGAGTAGGACTATAGCATCCATACTTCAGTGTGATCTTCTTTCTTCTTGGATTTCATATGATCTGTGAGTTGAATCATGGTATTCCTAGCTTCTTTTTGGCTAATATCCATTTATCAGTGAGTACATAGCATTGTGTTCTTTTGTGACTGGGTTACCTCACTCAGGGTGATATTTTCAAGTTCCATCCATTTGCCTGCAAATTTCATGAAATCATTGTTTTTAATAGATGCATGGTACTCCCACTGTGTAAATGTACCTCATTATCTATATCCATTCCTCTGTTGAGGGATATCTGGGTTTTTTCCAGTTTCTGGATTTTACAAATAAGGCTGCTATGAACATAGTGGAGCATGTGTCCTTGTTATATGTTGGGCCATCTTTTAGGTAAATGTCCAAGAGTGGTATAGCTGGGTCCTCAGGTAGTACTATGNCCAATTTTCTGAGGAACCACAAAAATGATTTCCAGAGTGGTTGTACCAGCTTGCAATCCCACCAGCACTGAAGGAGTGTTCCTCTTTCTCCACATCCTCGCCAGCATCTGCTGTCACCTGAGTTTTTCATCTTAACCATTCTGACTGGTGTGAGGTGGAATCTCAGTGTTGTTTTGATTTCATTTCCCTGATGACTAAGATTGTTCAACATTTCTTTAAGTGCTTCTCAGCCATATGAGATTCCTCACTTGAGAATTCTCTGTTTACCTCTGTACCCCATTTTTAATAGGGTTATTTGATTCTCTGGAGTATAACTTCTTGAGTTCTTTGTATATACTGGATATTAGCCTTCTATCAAGCATAGGGTTGATAAAGATATATATGGAAAATAAAAGTAACATGTTTTTTATTTTGGAGCTGAAATGTTTAGAAGATATGATTATTAAAATGTTAGCATACATGAGATCAAGATTCAGCTGCTCCTCTATCTTTTTATTAAACTTAAACCAAAGAAAATTGAAATGAGATATATATTATAGATCATCACACTTGATATATGAATAAGCAAAAGCCCAATATATTTCAAAACCAATATGATTAAAACTAATCTATAGTTGATTTATGTTTGTATGGAAAAAATGATTAGACCTATCCCTTTGATTCCTTTTACTAAATATATTATATTATATGCAACTTCAGATGCATAACTAATTCCAACATTTTCCCTAGGGAATAGAGCAAAGAACTGATCTCAGGAAGTCTATGGGCTGGATTTGAGCATTTAAGACTCAGACTATGGGTTGCAGAGTTTCAGCCACACCCCCTAACTTTGCAGCAAGTGTCTGTAGAAAGCCTTCCGGTGTTTAACTTAGCTTCTTGCAAGTTAACTTGGAGAGTTACAAAAGAAGCACAATAGAACATAAACACTTAGGGCTTAAGGCAGAAGTTACTCCATTCAGTCTCTGCTGGGCATAAAGATGCTAGCCCAGGAAAAATGTGAATTCCCAGCTCAGCATCTGTGATCCTCCCAGTTTTCCTCAGTCTTCTTCTTATTCACTGATGATATTGACAAGTTTTCAGTTTTTCAAACGTCCAGCGTATTTGTTCCCATCTGACCTTGAGCTCAGTCTACTCTGTACCCATTGCTTCCAGGTCTATTATCTAATATCTACACAAGCCTCCAGATCCAGTTCATATTCGTCCACATCTTAATCTTTCCCTTATCAAAGAGTTCTCTCATTATCCATAGCATTCATTTGTTATTTACGTATGGCCTTGTGTTGCTCATTTATATATCCTATGTGTATCCATTTGCTTTCCAGTGATCATGCCATTGAACACAAAGCAGTGGGTTGGCGTTTATTGAACACTTGCTGTATGGTCTTGGTGCCTAATATTTTATGTAAACTCATATTTATAACACCATGAAATAAATACTATCATTTGCTACTTACAACAACAGTAAAGATGATTTTAAAAGTTTCCTAGATTGGACTGGTAGGATGGCTCAGTGAGGAAAGTACTGGTGCAGGAATGAGGTCCTGATTTCAAATCCCCAGAGCCCATATTAAGCCAGATAGCATCCCTTGCATCTGTAATCCCAGCATGCCTTCGCAGAGATGGGGAAGGAGGACAGGACAGTTCTGGGAAATTAAAGGCTGGCTGGCTACCTTGGTATGTGCGGCAGAAAATTAAAATAAAAACAAGAGACCCTGTCTGCTATCTCAAACACTGTGGAAGGCAAGGACCAGTGTCTGAAGTTGTTCTCTGATGTCCATACATGGGCAATGGCATATTTATACCCACATTCACAGGCGTGCACGCGCGCACGCGCACACACACACACACACACACACACACAAAGAGAGGGAGAGAGAAATAGACAGAGATAGACAGAGATTTACTTTTCTAGATTATTCATCTATTAATAAGAGTATGGTTCAAACATAGCTCTGTCTACTCTGCTACACACTCTGCCATAGTATCACATCACACCAGATTACCCTCACCTAATGGTTTTGTGAGGTCTTCTTAAATCTCACATAGCACCTACCAACCACAGTATATATAAATCAGACTGAAGAGCTGTGTCATGACTATCTTGCTGAAGTTAGCCTATCGTCTATTGCTTACCTAAAGTCCAGCAAAGATCCCCAACCCAGAATGCCAAAATCCATAATGTATTGTTTTAGCACGTCCTTGCAACAACACTTCAACAAAATTCCCCCTCTCCACTTGACTGGCTGTTTGACTGACCACACTAATTAGTTATTTGAATGTGTGGTATGAATTGTACTGCAGTCTTCTGAGGATCCAGCTCATAAAGCTATGTGACATGAGTAATAATTAATTCCTCAACAGCTTTGAAGCTTGCTGCAGCTGACCTCCACATGCTCACCTTCTCTACTCTCCCTCGCAGTTATGCTAAGGCACATTTTCCCATTTTTAAAAAAAGACACTTCTTTAATCTACCACTGCCTCTTCTTCCTAACACTGCTCACATGTGCAGAGTTGTGCTCGTAAAGAAATACAGGAACGAGGGCTCAGAGAGACTGTCTCTGCAGACATGACCTAAGAGGACAGCAGTTGTACTGGACCATGATGGTAATGATCTGGCTCTTAGGTCTTCACATTCTGAAACTTATTTTTGTCAGTGTAGCCAGGGGTGAACAAGTTCACACTCTATACTCTTATCTGTATTTTACAATACTAATATAACTTCTGAAGATACCAGAGTGTGCTCATTAGCCCACTGTTCCATTAGGAAAATAGTTGCTATGTGAAAGCATGTTTTAATGAGCAGACTCCGTAAGACTAGACTTGGTAAGCCTAGACTCCAAGAGAGGGACATCAGCAGACAGTCTTCATGGACGCTGCAGTTGAGCTAGGATCACCAGTTGAGCCTGCTACACGCGCTACCCTGACGAACCATGACAGTGTATTCATATTTTTACCATGGAGTCAGAGCTAAAGCACACACCTGCCTCCCTGTGCCGGAGATCTATTTCCAACCTGTCTCACCTTTGAGCCAGGCAAACTCTCATCCCAATGTGCTCATTATCTTACCTGAACTTTGTGGCTTCCTTAGAAGCTACATAGTATTCCTGGCATTACCCAGCTCAGAACCTGAGCTGCAGGGGACAATGTCCTGCTTCTTTCTGTCCTCTCCTTGTGGAACCACAGCACTGTATCACTTCCCCTCAACACTTCCCTTGGATTTTCCTTCTGTGTGAAACACAGCTGTTGTGTGATTCTTATGTGCTCTGACTATGCTATGTCCCAGAAGTACAAACAGAAATATAACAACAACAAATCTGAAGATGTTTATACTTTTGGGTCACACACGTTCATCATGTAGATGGGTAAATAAAGTCAAGTATAAACAGTAAAGAAAATTGGAATATTGTCAATAAAGTGTCAGTGTGGCTTCTTTTTGTTTTGTTTTTGTTGTTGTTGTTTGTTTTGATACACACACACATATGCTGATGTTTTGTTAGCATGTACAGCTGCAGAAAAGGGCATTGGATCCTGCCGCAGACGGACCTCACTTGGGTCCCCGATCTGCATGGAATTGGGTCTCTGGTTGCAGGTGAGCGAGGATTTGGCAAAGTGACAAACAGTCCACACGAGAGAGTGTAAAATTGAATGTAATTTGTCAAATGGAGCATCAAACTTTTATGCAGAATAAAATAGGGAANTTAGGTGACACATCGGCAAGGTACAAATGAGGTTACTGATGCTTAATGACTCTTACACAAAACAGAATAATGTAAACACAAAGACTGGCAGGAACTAGGCAATAAAACAA
>NC_034590.1:63204450-63278481 GCF_900095145.1 Mus pahari
GGGAGGGAGGGAGGGAGGGAGGGAGGGGGAAAGAAAGAGGTTGCTATTTCATCTGGAGGTAAGGATAGAGGGAGCACAGAGAAGAGGCAGCACCGATCTTGGTGTTGAAGGTAAAGCAGAAGCTCATTAGAAAGATAAAAATAGCAAGAGAAAGGATCATTCCATACAAAGAGACCCTGGGATGAGCTAGTGAAGTGTGCAACAGCCCAGTGTGAGGGGCTGTAGTGTGCAACTTTGATTATTAAGAGAAGAGGAAAATGGTGAAGTTAGGCTCTCCTGAAGTGGGTAAAGGTCATGTGACGAGACTTTTGGACGTTGTTCTTAGAAGTGTAGAAAATCCAGAGGGTTCACTGAAGGCTTCAGAGCAGACAGTAACATGGACCGACACATTTTTAAAAGACAGTGGATAACATTCTTATCCTCCCTCAACATAAGTCCTTCAGGTTTAAGTGATCTTTTTTTTCTTTGAATCCTGAACCCACTTGAGCCACAAATTAAAAGAAAAATTGCATGGCACTTTTCTCCCCAAAACTTCCAGCTGCCTTAGAGTACCCCCAAGACTTCACCTAGCAGGTGACCTGATACAGCTTAGAGCAGAACAAACTGGCCCTTTCTGAGTTGCCCAACATCCGGGATTTTATAATTAAGAGGCATTTGTGTCATGTTAAGAAAAAAGAACTGTGTAAATGTGTGTAGCATGATTTCAGGAGTCATGATAATACAAGGATAGACTCTTTTCCAATTACTCACTATTCACTATTGTCTCTATTAGGTTATGGCTCTCAAGTCTCTGTCATAGCAATATTCTTGTTCCTTGTTTTCTCCAATTAGCCTTCCAACCTCAGGGTTTTTAATATTTATATTCACAGTGCCCAACAGTGAATAGGAATTCCAGAAGTGTCTCTTTACTAACAGACTGGCTAGATGAATCAAACATATATTTGAATAAGGATATGTCCTTTCAAAATATGCTGATATCATGGGTAGTAGATTATAGCTTCTGCAGAGGCCACATTCAAGACATAATATGAAAACTGCAATTAACAAATAGAAAGCACTTTATTCTATACTAAGTAGTGAAGACAAAAGACTGACGGTACGCTTACTGTTCTCAAGTTAATTATTATAAATTGAAAGGGAGATGTGTAAACAAAGCCAGGATAATAATAAGCATTGTGATAGTTACATGGATAGGTTTCTCTAGCATTCTATCTATATAGTAGCATCACTTCACTTGTGAATTGGGCATCTGATGAAAGTAACTTCCAGATGATCACAGTCAAGTAACTTGCACCAAGTCATGATTAAGGAATGAGGGGTTAGAATTTTGTTCCAGTATATAATGGCTAGTAATGGTCTTGAGACCATCTGAATTCTGGAATAAAAGTAGCACAGCAGATAAGAGACAGTCTCTCTCTCTCTCTCTCTCTCTCTCTCTCTCTATATATATATATATATATATATATATATATATATATATATATATATATAAATTTGTGTGTTGGTTTACTTAATTAATTATCAAGTATTAATTGAGCATTCTAGATGAAACTATCATTACACCCAGGACATTATGTCCAGTCTGGAAGCTGTGTGGCTCACACAATATATGCTTCACAGAAATTCAAGACATTAGATTATCAGATCCAGAGTCATCCCTTGACACTAAACATGCAGACAAGAGAATGCTGGCTCGAAATGGTTGAAACTGGGCCATCACAAAGATTGTACTATAGAAAGAACAAAAGAAAATCAAAGAAAATTACAGCAGAAGGACAGATGATTCTAGAGTAAGAGAACTTGAAAGGGAAGAGTTGAAGTGGCGCTGAATATAAATTCCTAAATCAACCTAAAAGGACAGAGAATTACTAGATGCCAAATCCCATCTATGCCACACAGGTATCTGATGTGTCCTGAAGCTTCCCATCGTGCTGTTCACATTGGCATCCCCTAGCTGAATCCATAACAAAGAAGGGTAGAGTTGGAACTGCATGCTGCTTTTATTTGTTTTTTTTAATCTTTGTTGATTTAAAAAGCTAGAAATTTTACATAAAGTCTAAATTCTTGGCTTATCTTTAAAAGAATCTGGAGACTGGGCAGTGTTCAAATGAGACAATTCCTCCTTGAAGTCATCATCTAGACTTAGCTACTTGCAGCCCTCTTTAGCTGCAATCTCTCTTCATCCCACTTCACTTTCTTAGACTGTCTTTACCATCCCTGTTGTGTATGAGTTTTTCAATCCATGATTAAAAAAGGAGGGAAGACATTTGCATAAATAATTATAGTCTGAAGTGAAGGCCTAAATCACTGTGGGAGTGTGTCCATTCTCTCAATAGCCATTTTCTGTGTTCCTTTTGATTATCAAGTCTCTTGCTGTGCTCGGGAACTGCTTTATGCTTGGTCTCCAGTTCACATTCTAGTGAAGGATGTGTGAGCTAGCAACCACCCAGAAATGCTGCACTCCTGATTCATATGCAAAGCACGGCATGTCCAAGGAATAGATGGCACATGTAAGAAACCAGTATCAGGATAACCCAAGATCAAATTCTCAACATAAAGGAGATTTATTTGCCCCAGAGGAACAAAAGGCAGAGAAGGGGAAGGAAACAAGGGAGAGGGGGGAAGGGAGTGTTTGTCCCAGAGGACAAAAGACTGCCTATGGATAGAGAAGAGACCATAGGAAAATGGTGGTTTATAAAGGTAAAGGGGAAAACCCTATGTCAGGATGAGGTGTTTAATTTTAACTGAGCACGTTAACTAGTCAAAGGGAGCTTTTGGTTGCAGAACTTCAATACTTTAATAGCTGGACCTTGGTAGTCAGTCTCAGAAGGAGAAAGTGGTCCAATAAGGGAATAGATCTTGGTGCCTCACTTTATGAATATAATCTAATGGTTTTCAGCAAGACAGAGGGAATGGGAAGAAGAGCAAGGCCTGCTAGAGGCACATGCTTGAGCAGGCTAGTATCCCTTCAAATTTGTCTGTCCATTCCTCTCTGCTCTTCACCCATATTTAATAGACAATCATATTTAAAAACATTGAACATAATAAAACCAACACACAAGCAGTCTCTATAAGGTAGAAAGAAATGTAAAGAAGAAGCAAACTTCCTCAAAGAAGCCATGAAGGGCAGTAATGAGTTCCTGGGACCTACGTTGTTTTCTTGCGTCTTTTATATACTGGATAAGATACTGGAGATCCTACATTATACAATTACCAACAGGCACAAAAAAAAAAAAAAAACCCTAAATTCAACGTTTTCTCTCCAGACTAAGATCTGGGAGAAGGATGAGTTAGCAAGGAAGGAGGGTGGTTATTTTTTTTAATTTTTTATACAATATATTTTGATCATATTTTTTACCCTCCCCCAAGTTCTGCTAGATACTTCCTGTCCCCCCTACCCATCTTTTGTATGACACATCTTTTTCTGGGGAGACACACATACCCCTCTACTCACCCCAGACAGGAAGCCCACAAAAGACCAAAGTACAGATATTACCAAATTCTACCTTGGTGAACCAGTGAGTTTTATTTGGGATTACTTACAGGAGTGTAGGGGAGGGGTTACTTGCAGGAGCAGAAATGATTCAAATGCCAGCTCACAGAAGCTGGGACCGTGGAACACATTGCACAGCCTGAACAATTGGGAGAATATCCTTTCCTGGTGATTCTGTTGACTTACGCCCCTTCCAGGCAGTTCGTCTAGTTTCTACTTCTTCCAGGCAACTGGTCTGGTCTCAGGGTCCTTACAGCATGACTCACTCTCAGCAGTCTTCGTTGTTAACTAATAGAACAGATAGTCCTAGTGAATCTGCTCTATTTCAGGGACTTCCTGATCCTGATGCTATTTTGAGTTGCTTACCTTTTGCTTAAGGTGTTTCCTGAAGTTATTTTGAGTTGCTTTCCTTAAGTCTTAATCAGCTTTTCTACACAACACCATCCAACTAGATTCTCTCTCTCTCTCTCTCTCTCTCTCTCTCTCTCTCTCTCTCTCTCTCCCTCTTCCCTCTCTCCCTCCCCCTCCTCTCCCCCTCTTCCTCTTCTCTCTCTCTTCCTCTCTCCTCTCTGAAAAAAAAAGTAAAACAAAAAAGCTAAATTAAGACTAAAGAGACAAAAAACACCAAATCATAACAATAACAACATATACACACACAAAAACATGGAGCTAATTTTGTGTTCACCAACTACCCCCAACCTCAAGGCCTGCCCTGGAGTGTGGTAGATAAACCCAGTATCACCCCATTGAAGAAAACTAATTTCCCCTTTCCCTGCATTTATCCATTGCCAATAGCTTCTCATTATGGGTGGGACTTTGTACCCACTTTCCCTTCTCACTGCTGGCACTTTGCTTGGCTTAAATGTCTGCAGGTATTATACATGCTGTCACAGATTTGATAATGCTGTCCTGGCCCTACCTTAGCCAAACATGAAAGGAATGAAACCTCTCCCTCCCATGCTATCATGGGTCTTCCCAGAGAAGTAAACTTATCTATACTTCTACTAAGCAACCAGGAAAATCAATTAGAAGCAAGCTCTCCTTTTACTTCCTCCACTGAACTAAAGTCAGTAGTAGATAGAATGAAAACTGAATTTCCACCCTGCCCAGAATCAATGAGGCCGAACTGAATTTCCACCCTGCCCAGAATCAATGAGGCAGAAAAATAAAGAGGAAAGTTGTACTACTTTTGTGTGATTCAAATAAGAAATTCCCCCTGTAGGCTCATGTAGTTAAGCCCCTCCTTCCTAGTTGGTGGTCCTGTTTGAAGGGGTTATGGAACTTTTAAGAGGTAGAGCCTTTGCCAGCAATAGCACTTGGGAGAGCACACCTGAGCAACACAGTAGAGCTGGCCCCGATGGCAGGGTGAGGGTGAGCTGACCCTGAGGTCATAAGCATGAGAGAGCTTGCCCCGCCACTGTCTGCAGTGAAGTGGCATGGCACGAGGATGATGCCCAACCCTCCCTTTCCCCTGGTCACCTGTGACAGTTAAGAGAGCTGGCCCTGGGGTTACGAAAGCAGGAGAGCTGAACCTGTCCCACACTGGATGCAGCACTCAGGTCAGGTACCTCACCTGAGCAACATAGTGGAACTGGCCCTAGTGATGGGGACATGGGTGAGCCACCCCTGAGGGCTTACAAGTGAAGCCGCCAAGATGTGAAAGCTGATGATGGCAGTGGGTGAACTAGCAGGAGCAGTACTAGAGACCTAACCCTGGTGGTGCAGGTAGCACAGAGCTGGTGGGCTGACCAAATCAGCTACCACCCAAGTGCAGATCTAGGATGTTGAGTTGGCCCACCCCAAAATCTGTCTCATCTATGAACTGCTAGAGTGTGTGAAGAGGCCTGCTCTGCAGATCTGAAGCTGTAGGATCTCCATGACACAGGGCAACAGCAGGATAAACAAGAGGCATGCTGGTGACAATCAGTATTGATAGTATAGCAGAAGCCAGAGACCTCAAACAAGACCAATGAATTATTGCAGTGAACATTTGCAAGTAAAGATGTGCAGAGGGATATACTGTGGGATACACTCTAGGACACACTACTGCTTCCACGACAAGATGTTTTCTATTACTTTTTGTTTGTTTTTATTTTCTTCTGCAAGGGAGGTTGCAAGGGCAACAACGGGATGGGGAGATGTGTGGAACTGGAGTGCACAATGTGAAACTCATGAAGAATCAATAAATTTTTTTTTTAAAGAGTAGAGCATTGCTAGAGGAAGTATGTCAATATGGGTGGGATTCGGGTCTTATAACTTCACTCTTACTTCCTGTTCTGTCTCTGTGTTTCCTGTGTATGGGTATAAGAGTGAGTGTCCTATTTCCTGCTACCAGACCTTCCCTATCATTATGGACTCTATCCCTCTGGAGCTGTAAGCTGAAATCACCCCTGCCCTTCCTTGTGTACATACTATCACGATATTTTATCACAGAAACAGAAAAATGACTAAGACATTTAGAACCCCTTGCCTGTCCAGAAGTGCAAGCAGCACCCATGCAGAAGCTGGGCTTCTGCCCCAGCCACTGACAGTGAGGTAGAATAAGTGAACTTCTTTCCTTCTCCCCTCCCTGGTAGGGAGCTGAGCTCCCAGACTTTCCCAGTTGCCGTGCGTGGAAATGCTCTACTGGGGAGCCATCACTGAATACCCAGTCAACAGGCATGTGCATCTGCTAAACAGATCAACTTCCTGCTGAAAAAAAAAAATCTAGAGAATCTAGCACCTTACAACTTAATACCCAAAATGTCTTGTCCGACCAAACACCAGGACCCTCAAATGAGAAAAGAGGGTCAATATTTGCTAATACAGAACTGACTCATAGCTCAGCCACATTGACATCCTGGTTCTTCTGTGACATCAGAACCTTCACACACTAAGGTGTGGTTATTAGCTCCTCCTCCAGGTATAGTATCTTTTCTTGGGTACCTACATGACCAGTGTCCTCAAGCATTTCCTCCTCGGTGTACGAAACCTAGGCCTACCCCACATCACAGCATATGACTCTTCTTTTTCTTTCTCTCCAAATATAGATTTCTAACATAGTAGGGAATGAATTCAGTTACTGGATGGGTGGTTTATTAGCACAACATAAACCCACCAGGGCAATTATTTTCATGTAGTTTGCAAACATTCTGAGAGCACACTCACCTAGAAAAGTCCAAGGTACAGTTAGTGCTTACCCAGTGTTTGTAGAATAGAGTTGTCGAGTATAGAAAGCATGTGTGTCAATTTGCCTCTAACTATATGCCATATCTACCCATAGTGCAAGCTGGCCTGTACATTTTACACTCTTATAATGAGGTTCAACATAGATCTATCATTTTAAGCATGGACTTGTGATTGCAAATAAGCTCTCCGTATCATTAGCAGAAAGAAATATTGGATTGTTCCTTACTATCCATATATCACTGAGAGGAAAATAAAGGAGCTTTAGTTATTGGAGCTGAGATGTGTAGAAAAGAGAGGTAGATGATAGAAAGGCTCCTTGGTCTAACTTAGGCTGACAGAACATGTTTTAAAAACTATTGTTTAGGAAAAGCTGGTGAGATGGTTCAGCTAAGTAAAGGTTAGCTAACTTGTACTAACCTGCTGATGTTAGGCAGATCCTTAGAACCCATAGTAACATGAAAGAACTGACTTCACAAAGCTAGTCCCTGGTCTTCACACACACACACACACACACACACACACACACACACGACAAAATAATAATAATTTTTCGTCAGGCATGGTGGCGCACGCCTTTAATCCCAGCACTCGGGAGGCAGAAGCAGGTGAATTTCTGAGTTTGAGGCCAATCTGGTCTACAGAGTGAGTTCCAGGACAGCTGGGGCTATACAGAGAAACCCTGTCTCAAAAAAACAAAACAAAACAAAAATTTTTTTAAAGAAAATTAAATTAGGGGCAGAAGAAATGTCTCACTTGGTTGAGAACCTGTTTGTCAAATTAGCAAGCATCTGACTCGAGTTAAAACTTCAGGACCCACAAAAAAAAAAAAAAAAAAAAAAAAAAAAAAAAAGTCATGATGGCACATACTTGCAATCTCAGCACTGTGGGCAGAGACAGCTGGATCCCTGGGGCTCTCTAGCCATTCAGTCTAACCCTCGAAGTAAGTTCAAAATCATTAAGAAATACGCAGACAGTGCTTTAGCAATGTCACCTGAGGTTGATGACCGGTAGCCTCTACACACATGCTTGCTTGTCGCTGGAACACACATGAGCACTAATAAACACACACACACACACACACACACACACACACACACACAGAGAGAGAGAGAGAGAGAGAGAGAGAGAGAGAGAGAGAGAGAGAGAGAGAACGAATCAACCGTCCAGAATCTGAAAGTTGTGGTTTGGTTGGTTTTGAGGGTTCGGTTGGTTGGTTTCGAGTTTTGGTTTCATTGGGAACTTCCGTTCACATTTGTCTCCATTTGCCCCAGAAGGTATGCACAGGGGCATGGTAGCTCTAGCAGGAACTGGAAGGTCTAATAATGCCCAGCTTCTCTCTTGCCAGTTTACTTAGTAGCTCTCTCACCCTCCCCAACACTTCACCCCTCTTCACAGTCTCCTCTCCTCTCTCCTTCCTCTTCATCCTCACTGTTGTCAACCTTTTTCTAGCTGTCACTCTTTCACACCTGTGTTTCTTAGAGGTCAACAGTATGTGTGACCACTTGGTTTTTTCATTTAAACACTCTTGGTGACTCAGATTCTAGGACATTCCAATGCCTGCAAGGTTCAATCTGATTCCTCTCCTATCAAAATCTCCCCTTTATTTCTTAGCCTTTCCAGACTGCTGAATACTTTATGATCAATACTACTACAGAGGTTTTTCTTTTTTTTTAAAAAAAAAAAAAAGGAATTATTTATTTTATGTATATACATTGTTCCTATCTTCAGACATACCAGAAGAGGGCATCAAATCCTATTACAGATAGTTGAGAGCCACCATATAGTTGCTGGGAATTGAACCCAGGACATCTGGAAGAACAGTCAGTGCTCTTAACTTCTAAGCCGTCTCTCCAGCCCCAACTCTTTTTTTTTTTTAAGAGAGGAAAAACTGGTGTTCCAGGAATGGTATTACATGGGATGTTGATAGCTGTGATGAGAATTCAGACAAACTACCCTTATGAAACCTTTCATAATCTGCAAATGCATTTTACTATGGCGAGCCACTTAGTTGTAGTAGGTAGTGAACATGTGGTATCACATATTACAACAAAGTTAAAAAAAAAAAAAAAACCAGAATCTGGACATCTGAGAGGGATCACCCTGTGAGCTGAGTTCTCCATTTGTTCCTACAGGGAGCCCCGCAAGGTAGTCCTTCACAAAGGCTCCACTGGCCTGGGCTTCAACATTGTGGGCGGGGAAGATGGAGAAGGTATTTTTGTATCCTTCATTCTGGCCGGTGGACCAGCAGACCTGAGTGGGGAGCTCCAGAGAGGAGACCAGATCTTGTCGGTGAGTATGTCTCTTTAATGTCCTTTCTTTCCGCATCTACCATTATCCATGAAGAAATCACTTTCATTCCAAAGGGAGATGTTTCACAGCCTCCAGAGCACTGCGGTTTAGTTGCCTCACAGGTACCCGATGCTTGTCATTTTACTTCTCCTGGATACAGGTGGAGGATCTAGCATCTTCCTTTAGATCGCGATGTGTGCCTGCATGTAACAGAAAGCATCTTCCTTTAGATCGTGATGTGTGCCTGCATGTAACAGAAGCTTTATTTAAATGGTGTACTGCTGGCTTATTAAAATACAGTCTCCCCAGGACTTGTGACTACACTGCTGAAACTTTGGTTTTGTAATACTTTGGTGCATATAAATATATGAGAAGAATTACAGAACGCCACAGGGTGTGGCAAGGGTGACACATGGCAGGGGGCAGAATTTGCCTAAGTTCAAGAATTACCAGCAACAAAACAAATTAAAACTTAAAAAAAAAAAGAATTACCAATAACAATTTTTAAGCTTATATTAAGTTTATTAAAGTGAACTTCAAGCTCACTTTACAAAGGTATGTGATAAGCAAAGACCTGGGCCTACTTAGTGTCTACAACTGAACGTGTTTAGAAGTGGACGCATTTCTATAAATCTCTTCCCATAAGGTACCATCATAAATATATCCACCATCTCTGATAGTATTTCCTAGTACCTTATCTGTGTGTTATCACTTATCACACACTTAAACCACATCAAGCCTATTAAAAGCTTATAAATGGGGCTGGAGAAATGGCTCAATATGTAAGCTGCTTGCTTGCAAGCTCTAGGACCTAAGTCCAGATCCCAGAACTCATTAGAAAATCACAGCACTTGGGAGGCAGAGGCAGGCAAATTTCTGAGTTCAAGGCCAGCCTGGTCTACAGAGTGAGTTCCAGGACAGCCAGAGCTATACAGAGAAACCCTGTCTCAGAAAACCGAAAAAGAAAAAAAGAAAAAAAAAAAAAAAAAGAAAAGCCAGGCATAGTGGTGTGCACACACACCTGTAACCCCAGTGCTCAGAAGGTGGAAAGAGGAAGGTCTCTGGGGAGAATGATAGAGAAAAACAACCAGTGTCAACCTCTGGTCTACACATACACACACACACACACACACACACACACACACACACACATACATACTACAAACAGAATTAAATATACAATATATACAATATTAACTATAGGTACTATTCAGTAACGTAGACTTTGATAACTTCTTCATCTTTCACAACTATAAAATTAATTTTCACTTCAAAAAGTATCTCCCCATATTTATATGAGAGAATCAGGCTCCCCAAGATGGGTACAAGATAATATATATAATTAATTTTCTATTTATAAAAAAAATGAGTGAAGTTTCCTCGCTGCCCTATCCTCTCCTGCTTCCTTCTGCTTTTCCTTGTATCTTGCTTTCTTTTGCTTTCTTCTGTGTGTTCATGTATTTATTGACTGTTTCCACTATATAAAGATTCCTCCCTGGTGTAGTGGATGGTTAAATCCATTTAAAATGTTTATAATCATATTAGAGTTCTAATAATCATGTAAATAATAGAGAATTATATGTGGATCCTAGTTCTTTAGAGGATTACAGTTCATAACTCCATAAAGCACATAGTTCTTGTTCTCATTATGTACTCAGAAAAAAATGTTTTCACTTTATAGCTATGATTTATAGATAGAATTTTCCAAGTATTTCCCACCTTAATTTTTTAGTCATTCTTTTAATCCTTTAAACAAATGAGCAAATATCTCCCCATTTCTATTGCTGCCTCTTTCTCTCCCCATACTTTGTACTTTCTCTCTCTCTCTCTCTCTCTCTCTCTCTCTCTCTCTCTCTCTCTCTCTCTCNCACACACACACACACACACACACACACACACATGTACACACATGTACACATATAGTTTCCCTAAATAGCTCACAGCAGTTGACCTAAATACAGACCTAAATACCCAGAAGTTTGCATGGATGGCCAAGTCACACCTTGTGTGTGACCATAGCTTTCTTATATATTCATATCTCTGCCATCCAAGAACTTGCAGCCTACTGGATGCTGAGTCTAAGAGATGAGATGTCAGGTCTTATATCAGACATTTTTCTGCCATCCAAGGGATAAACTATGTCTTTGTCTCTTAAATGACATACAAGATATTCCAAGCAGCTATTCAGGCTTATTACCTATATTGGTTTGCATGACTGTTTCTTCATTACCTGGTAAAATTTCTGAAGGACAAAGTTTCATGCCTCAAAGGAGTTTTTATTCTCAACATTTGGCCCAGTGACTGCCTCATAGCACTTGCTCAAAAGAGGTCACTATAGCCTGGGAGTCCAATTCTGAAAACCTCCATCATCCCAAAGGAAATGTGTACTCTGGACAGGCATCCTGCCATCGCCTCATAGTCAGGACTCACATGGTCACAGCACACCTTGAGACAGAAACACTTTTATGTGAACCAAGCTGTGTCCATCTTTAAGGAGATGCCAACAGTCATGGTAAGTTCCTTTTTCTCCCACTTTTCAGACTAAAAAGGAGAATCTGAAAGGATGTATGATTTCCTCAGCTCCATCACTCCTGACAATGTAGTTGGATTCTTAACTTGTGTTGATGCAAAGTAGGAGTCCTCTCTATATATACAGCAGCAGTCTTCAAGATTCTGCCAACAGAATACAGTCATTACTTTGATGCTTGCTGCTCTGACTGCGTGCTGTGGTTAGAAACTAGAGCACTAATATATGGGGTACTTTTTACTTGGGCCATGTTTATTTCTCATTTAATCTTATGACCATATCACACATTATTCTGCTCAGTTCAAGGATGATAAAACAAAGGTGATATCAAATCTCTATTTCTAGCCAAGTAGAAGACCTAAGGAGCCATAGTTTTTGTTTTTCTTCTATACAATAAAAGGAAGTACAGAAGCTAATAGTGGATGATTCAAAGGAAAATAACTCAAAAGTATTTCTGCTTTTTAAAAATAGATCTATCTGTTTAATATTAATATTAGGACCCCAAATCAAGTAAGGCAACCAAGCAGAATTATAGCCTTAAAAATTACGATTCATGGGAAATGGCAGTCTCTGGAGATCTGATGGTATTCTCTTTATTATGCACAATGATTGGAAAAGCATTCGATGGCAGAGAATATCATCTAGAAAAATTTTCCCATTAGAAAGAAAGAGAGAACTTTTCTCTTTTCATCTTGCTTGAGTTATTTAACTTTCCGTAGGAAGTATCTAACTTCAAATTAAGTACTGTGGTTTTATTGGGTAACTGTTGGATAAAAAAAAATAGCCATTTGGAAGCTCTGATGAAATAATGGATGGGAAGTAAATGAAAGATTAGAATTATAAGTAGTGGAAGGGGGAAGATACAGAATTTTGTACCCACAGCTTAAACTGGATAGTAAGAGCAAGAGGTGCATTCCCAAACAACACAAAGCGGAAATTTTAAACAATTAAAGCTAAATAAAAACTTTGAGCAGGGTGTGGTGGCACACGCCTTTAATCCCAGCACTCGGGAGGCAGAGGCAGGCAGATTTCTGAGTTCGAGGCCAGCCTGGTCTACAAAGTGAGTTTCAGTACAGCCAGAGCTATGCAGAGAAACCCTGTCTTGAAAAACCAAAAAAGAAAAAAACCTCTGTACGTGACACCGGGTCATGTAAGATTCATTTCCAAATTACCCAGTTAACAAATTATTCTAGGTTAACAGTAACCTAGAGGAGCTAGAGAAAGTACCCAAGGAGCTGAAGGGGTCTGCAACCCTATAGGTGGAACAACAATATGAACTAACCAGTANCCCNAGAGCTNNTGTCTCTAGCTGCATATGTAGTAGAAGATGGNNTANTCAGCCATCATTGGGAANAGAGGCCCCTTGGTCTTTCAAACTTTATANGNNCCAGTACAGGGGAACACCAGGGCCAAGAAGGGGGAGTGGGTGGATAGGGGAGCAGGGGGGGAAGGGTATAGGAGACTTTGGGGGTAGCATTTGAAATGTAAATGAAGTAAATACCTAATAAAAATTGGGGAAAAAAAACCCAGTAACCTAGAATGTTCAGATGGAGGGAAGAGGGTTTGGAGTACATTTTGCTCCCAGGCACTCTTCACAGATAAGAAAGCTGTGTAGTAAACTGTATCCTTAGGATCAAAGGCAGAGTGTCCACTCCAGAATAACTCCACCATCCAGATTATAGACTTTTCCTAGTAATGTGTTTGATAATGGCTTACACTGTGACAGCTCTAGTGTGCTAGCTTTTGTGTCCCCCCCTTCTTCCCCCTTCTCCTTCCCCCCTCTCCCTCTGCTCCTCCCTCTCTCTCTTACTCTGCCTTTTCCTCTCTTTCTCTTTCTCCATTTAAAATGCTACATGTCACATGGAAAATCTTCATTCAATTTCTCTATTACTGGTAACAACTCTAAATTAAAATCAATTTTAATACAATGGTTTTTACTTTTTGAGAACTGCTACATGTATGCAGTATATTTTCACCAAGTCCACCTCTCTGCTTCTCCTACTTCTCCTAAGCCAATTCCAGTCACTCCCAACTTCTTATATTCCTTTTTTTCCCTTTCTTTCTTAAAAAAAAAAATTACATTCATGGTGTGAGGCCACCCACTAGAGCACTGACATTCTACCAGAAATCCATCCCTACAAAAAAATGACTACCCCCACTCCCACCCCAGCAGCCGTGACTGGCTTGATCTTGTGCAGGTTTTATGGGCTACTCCAGCTGCAATGAATTCCTGAGTGTGGCAGACAAGTTACTACTAGAGGACACTATTTCCCATCAGTTCTCCCAACTTCTGGCTCTTTCAGTCTTTCTGCCCTCTGTCTCTAACATTTCCTGAGCGTCGGCATAGGACTCTGTGATACCGATATTTCTGTTTTTAAAGTATCAGATAACCATGACTAAGGTAAAATTGATATGGCCTTGATTATTCCTTCTTTCAGACAGGGTTTAGACAAGGTCTGTATCCCCCATAAGTGGGTTTCACGGAATAGTTATAGTGGGTTAGGTTGTTACCATAGTTACTTAGCACCAAGTGTTTTCACCTGAAGAACTTGTCAAAACATCTGTGAACCAATGTGCTCTGAGGAGGATATCCTGGATACAGATAAAGTAATGGTTTTTCCAAACTTCTTTAGCCATGAAACCCTTACATAACAAATACCTAACATAACAGTAAGGTGAGAAGTGTGGGGTAGATATTTTTATAGTTCCAAAGTTAACCATTCATTATGTTGGTTTTTGTATTTTTTAATTTAGCATACAATGTAATGACACTCTCGTTTACATATGCCAAGACACTTGCCCCCCCTTCTCCACTGCCCTCCCCTAACCCACCTGCCCCATTTTGCTAGCCCCCTCCAACCTCTCCAGGAACCCACCCTCCTTCTGCTTTCAACTCACAGCAATGTCATTTCCTTCCCTCTGCTCCCCATTCAGACACAGGATGGTGGGTGCCATCTAGTGTTTAGTGTGTGCACATCAACTGAGCACTGCCTGGCGACTTAAAGCAGCACCTAGCCAGGTTCCCACTATGGAGGTTTATTCCTGCTGCCCATCACAACTATGATAATGTTACAATAATGAAAGATTTTAAAAAGCTATCTCCTTAGATTAAATCCCATATGTCTATTTTTGATGATCTTTTCTCTCTAATTTGCCCCTTATATATTTTACTTCTTAGAGATTCATTGTAGGAAGAATTCCAATCATTGAACTATCTTCTTAAAGTATTCTTGGGACAGATTTTAAAGCATTCATCAGGCAAATACATTAACCAGCACACTGACCTCCTTGGGCATTCTTTCTGCAGAAGGAAAGACAGAAATGCTTCTGTTAGTGTTTACTTCAGTGCTTTGCTAAGGGGGAAAAAGGGGAAAACAGGCATGTCCTGAAAGCTGGGAAATCCAGGAGCACAAAGCCTTCATCTCCTGCCGGCCTTCCTGCTGCATTATAACAGAAAAGAGAATATCATGTGACAACACAAAACAAGCATAGAAAATATGCAAGCATACAAAATGTACAAGGATACATGTGCAAGCCCACAAAATGTATGTCTCTTTCTGTAAAGCCACTAATGCTAACAAGAGTGCCCCCATCCCATCCTAATTACCTCCTAAAGGCCTGGTAACTTCCAAATACTGTTAACATACGAATTCAAGGAATTAACTTACAACATATGGCCTCTGACATTTAAATAGGCATTTAAGCCCTATCAGTCAGCTCTATGGTAAGAGTCCTTTATTCCTACTGGTTGCCAAGGGCATACAAATGCCCCCAGTCGCATACAACCTTCTAGCCTCTAGAAAGGACAGTCTTTTTAAAATTGTATCATAGCCTTTCTTGTCTTCTCTAAAGACTTCCTATGACTTTCCATTGTTCTTAGATGCTAAAATGTTGATGTGGTATGCATGGTAATAAACCTTCTGGCTTAGGCCGGCCAGTATAGCCCCATCTATAGTTCTTCTTCTATAGTTCTTCATCTATAGTTCTTCTTCTATAGTTCTTCATCTACAGTTCTTCATCTACAGTTCATCTACAGTTCTTCATCTACAGTTCTTCATCTATAGTTCTTCATCTATAGGTCTTCATCTATAGTTCTTCTTCTATAGTTCTTCTTCTATAGTTCTTCATCTACAGTTCTTCATCTACAGTTCTTCATCTATAGTTCTTCATCTATAGGTCTTCATCTATAGTTCTTCTTCTATGCTCACTCATACTTCAGCCACCCTGGCTTCCCTTCACCTCTAGCCAGTGTGCTATTAAAAACACCTCTGGTCTGGGTTCAATCCTGCAGTCTGTCCGTACACTCCTCATATCACAACTGCAGGACGATGAGGAGGTATCAGATTCCAGGTCTGTGTGACATGGGAAGGCACAGAACAACAGTTACTGATCAGCTGTCAAGAAGCACTTAACATCCTAACAAGATCTCTATATGCAGGTTACTCCTGAGACACTCAAGAGCAGAGAGCAGCACTGATAAGCAACTGATGGTGACAGCAGGAAGCTAGTGCTGCAAGTCAGTCTGGCTCCAAGCTAGAAAGTCACTTCAGTTTCTTCTTCTCTAAAATGGAAGTGATCATTTCTCAATATGTCCTCAAGATCCGATGAGAAGCAGCCCAAATATGCGGGGCTCTCTCATACTATAGAATTCCTCAGAGAAGGAGCTTTGAGTACATGAGGATCTTCTGTTATCTAGAAAAAGACTGGCAAGCTGGATTCACCATGCTTCCTTGGAGAAACATCTGCCATTCTCTGGCATGGAATCCTAGCCATGTAACACATAGTAAATGAAAACAAAACAAAATAACTCAATAAACATAATGGGCACTGAGAACCAAAGTTAACACTGCTCTTTTCCAGTTACACTCCTTAAGGACACTCATTCAGTATGTCATTATCATACATAACACAGCTACAGTGAAAAGATTCCACAAAAAATAGCACAGCAATGAACATGACCTATGGTAGGTATCACAGAGGATGCCCACTGAAAGACTCAGCTGTAAATAGCTTTCTAAGCCCAAAATTCAATTCAGAGAAACTGGGACCATTTTGTCTCAAAGTGGTATTTCTACAATGTGCATGCATAACACCAGATCTGTGAAAAAGACTCCATGAAAAGTGTTCGTGATACAGCAATGAATCAGAAAAACCCAGCAGAAATAAAGAGAGACCATGAAAGTGTTTTCTAGCCCTGTTGAATTTAAGGACTCTCACACACATCCCTAGAACACAGATGATTATCATATGAAATGTGTTTTGGCAGGCTAGCCCTGAGAAACACCACAGAACCAGGCTGCAGTACAGCTGTGACATGAAACCAGGCTAGCCCTGAGAAACACCACAGATTCACTGTGCATTTGAAACCTTTACCTGCTGCTAATTTTTCATGTCTATATTCTGTTACACAACCTGATAGGTCCCATGTCCCACAGTGTAAGGAGCTGAGACTTAAAAACAAAGGTTTATCTCCCACAGTTCTGAAAGCTGAGAGGAAAACATGGAGGAACTAGCAGACCCAGTTCCAGAAAAACCCACTCTCTGGTTTGTAGAAGCATGTCTTCTCATTACATCTGCCAGAGAGCAGAGGATACACAACCATGCATCTCTTCTCATATCAGCCCTAATCCTACTTATGAGGCTCCCACTCCATGACGTCATTGACTCCCAAACCCTGCAGCCTGATACTTATATATTGGGGTTTGGGATCTCAATACATGACTAGGTTAGGAGCACAAATATACAGCTGGAACATGTCACCCCTGTTGAAGATGTGGATGCATCTGACATTTCAAGGCTGTGTTTAGTATGTTCTTATAGATAGCACTTAGCCAATCGTGAGCGTTGTCTTTTAGTCTGAGTGTGATGTGAAGGTAAATACTTTTTTAAGGGTTTCAAGTATCCATAAGTGTTATTCTTTGGGTACAGGTTCCTATTTACATGTTTTAATTCTGTCTTATCTAACAACTCACCTTTCCTGAGACTGGTTTTTGCCAGTTTCACCTTGATGATAAATTAATATTGACTGCTTAGCCTTTGAAGCCACAGGACTGTGTTACTACAATTTCTCAACAGAATTCCCTTTAAGCAATATGAAATATCTGCCATGTCTTCTCACGCACTTTGTCTTAAATCTTTGTCAAATCAAATGCAGTTTTTCCTTTTATATTTTGCAGACATGACTTTCAAATGCTTCTTTTTTTTCAATCACCTTGATTAAAATCTACTTTTGGTTTAAAATAAAAATAAAAATAAAAATAAAAATAAAAAAAAAAGAAATGTGTTTTGGAAATTCTGCCTTAACTGAATCTTCAGAAAACTCTCACTTGTGTTTGCTTCGGGGGAAATAAGATTTATACTGTGAAGTCCTTATAGGGCATCCACTAATTGAATAAAGTGACTGAGTGCTGAGAACAGAACGTAAAAGTGTACTTTGTGTCCTTGGTGAGTGTAGTGCCTCTTGAAGAACCAGACACATGCTGATTTCCAACATGGAAAGCTAATAGAAAGTGCCAGAGCCACTGGGGCCAGCGTAGGAATGTGGGGAGATTTGTACAGGGGACTGCTTTCCTACAAAGGGGGCCTAGAGGCAGAAGAAATAACAGAGAATCTGAGATAAAACACCAAACACCAGTTGAACAATCCCTTCACACCAAGCACTGTGTAAAATACCACACAGACTCTTCAATTCCCCACCCCCCCACACACATACTTGGTTGACTTAAAGGTTCAGAGAAATTCAATAATGTGCCTGCAATCATACAGATCTTCTGCACTAACCATGGTATTTGAACTGCCATTGCTTCTGATTTCAAACTGATACCCTTATTGCAACTCAAAACTTCAGAAAGGAAATTGAATGTGGCACTTCACTTACATCTGACATTATCCGCACTCAAATTTCAGTTGTTGGGGGGGGGGGAAATCACATTTGATGCCTACTGTAATAGAGCAGTTATGAAGAGAGGTGTGAGCCCCCTAGGAAGCCGTTGTGCCTGTGGGCTCCAAGATATGTCCAAACATCACTATCCTTGGAAGCATCAAGTCACCAATATCAAGTCACTCTCTCATTTACCTCTGTATCCCCTTAGTGGATTTGGACTCAGGACATCAAAGGCCCTTAGAAAAGCTAGATCAACTCTGTGGTATTATCTGAATCTCTATGTCCTGGACCTGTCTGCTCTAAAAATTCAGACTATACTAAAGTTTTAAACTTCCTTGCCAATTGTCTTAGTTAGAGTTCTACTGCTGTGAACAGACACCATGACCAAGGCAATTCTTATAAGGACAACATTTAATTGGGGCTAGCTTACATGTTTAGAGGCTCAGTCAATTATTAAGGCAGGAGCATGGCAGCATCCAGGCTGGCATGGTGCAGGAGGAGCTGAGAGTTCTACATCTTCATATGGAGGATGCTAGCAGAATGCTCATTTCTAGGTAACTAGAATTAGAGGCTTATAACCCTCACCCACAATGACACACCTAATCCAACAGGGTCACCCCTTCTAATCCAGCCACTCTCTAGACCAAGCATGTACAAATCATCATACCGATTGGAAAGTATTTGCCAATTCAGACAGATCCTGTTGACTAATAGGAAATCTCATAAGTCAGGGGGGAAAAATGAAATATTATGCTACATAAGTATCTAAAAATTTGATGTTTCTTTTAAATCAGCCTCTAATTTATTCTCTCCTTTAAAAAGGCGTGGGTTGGCAGGGGCTAGAGAGATGGCTCAGTGGTTAAGATTACTGGGTGCTCTTCCAGAGGTCCCAGGTTCAATTCCCAGCACCCACATGGCAGCTCAAAACTGTCTATAACTTCTGTTCCAGGGAATTCAACCCCTTCACACATGCAGGCAGACCACCAATGTATAGAAAATAAAAATAAATAAATTTTAAAAAGAGGTCCATTTAGATGAGAAACGGTTTTTATACAACATAATTCCTCATGATAGACATTCAGAATGTGCTGTGATAGCTGCTCCCAGACCAAGGACAAAGCTTACTAACAGATTTCTCCTCTGACGGAAGGAGTAGCCATCAACTAAAACAGAGTCACTTTGGTTTTACCTCTCAATAATCTTGCTAGTTAATAACACTTAAATTTATGTCATGTTTACATGTTCAAAGCCTCTCGCTGTGGGCATCATCTCGCCTTTATTGGATCTTGAGGATATGTTGAGAAATGATCACTTCCATTTTACAGAAGAAGAAACTGAAGTGACTTTCTAGTTTGGAGCCAGACTGACCCCAAGAACTAGCTAGCTTCCTGCTGTCACCACTAGATGCTTAGCGGTGCTGCTCTCTGCTCTTGAGTGTCTCTCGGTGGTAGCCTTCATATGGGGAATTTACCCGAGAATTTACCTGCTGGAGCTCTTTGCTCCAAGCAAATGTTACCAGCTCTGGGTAATTTAAAGAACCAATAACGAGAAAAATGAATTTGCTAGAGAAGTAATTGATGACTTGTAGAACCTTGGAAAGTTGTAGGAAATGCTCAGGGGCCAGAGAGGAAACCGTGCAGGGGCAGGTGCTTGAGGGTACTCCAACAGCATCACCAAGTCCCATTTGCACCCAGACTAAACTCTCCTGCAAAACTCTCTCCCTCTCTCTTCCTTTCCTTCTCTGGTACAGGATGCTAGCTAGATCTCAGCCCCTGCCCATGATGGGGATAAAGAAATCTGCCCCATCCAATATCTCTAATGAGGCAGAGATGGTTTCTTCCTCATCTTGGATTGTTTTAAAACAAGAAAGAGCTGAGATCTTTGGGCTTGCCAAGCTCCACAAAAGGAATTGTTAGATCTACAGTGTTAACAATCATAATTACCTCTTAAACAATAGAAATTGCTCTAGAGTGTGACCTACAATGGCCCAAGCCTGAAAAAGTGAAAGGAGTAGATAAGATGAGAAAATGGTCCTAAATACTGGGAACCGACATGGCTTGCCTATTATTGTCTTGCAGATCTAAGTTCTAAGATTCATAAAGGTTGCATCACTTGTCAAAGGCCACACAGTAAGTGTACTGGTCTACCCAACTTCAAAGTCAGTCTGCTTCTTTTAAATCTTTCACACCAATTTCAGTCATATAATTCTGCAACTTACAATCTTTCCATAAGTTCCCACTGCCTTTCCATCTAATTGCCCTCAGTGAATGACAGTCAATACAGATATTTGATGTCTGAGTGTATGTAGGTGTGGGTGAATAGGTGTGGGTTCATATTTAAGTGAAGATGTGAGTGTGCCCTTGCATGTGTGGAGGCTAGAGGTAAGTCTCAACTGTCATTCTTCAGGTGCTACCCCGCTTGTTTTTTAAGACAGGATTTCTCACTAGCCTGAGACTCTCTGATTAGGCCAAATTAGTCATCCAGGAAGACTGAGATATCTGTCTGTATCTCCCCAGTCCCAGCATGTTACCACATCTGGCTTCTAGAGGTCACCACACCTGAGTTCTAGACAGGAAGTCTAGGGATCCAGATCATGTCCTCATGCTTGTATTGCAAGCACATTACTAACCATTTTATGATAGTGGAGTTAATCCAGCAGTGGAAAGACTATATAACTATAGATATAGCATGCAGAAGTGAAAAAAATACTTTGTGTATAATTACAATCTTATTTGATAATTTGTAGTTTACTGAACACCCATGGCCAAGAACCAGCCTCAGCTTGGAAAGGAAGTCCTGAGGAAGGGGTGTTTGAGAGTGGCAAAAGAACAACACAAAGTCAAATCATGGCTACAAGCTGACAGCCTGTGTTCTGTTTGAGAGAGCTTTCCAGATCTCTGAGACAGCTCTCTGCCAGAGACAACTCTCTAGGGCTAGAAAAAATTCTAAAAGTTCTCTGGATAGCTCATGGGCTTTCCAACCAGGGTCAGAAAAGCCACCAGAAAAAAAAAATTCCTTGGATTTTCTGACCAAGTCAGAAATCCTGTTACAAAAGTTCTAAAAGAACCATAAAGAAATTCTAAAAGAACCATAAAGAAATTCTAAAAGAGCTGTGTTCACTCTCCAAGCAGTTCTCTCTGGGTTCTCTGCAGACCAAAACCCAGTCTTTCATTTACATATCAATTCAGTCATTTACTCCAGGTTTCCTTTTGACTAACCCTTGAATCAACATCCCAAGAACCTAATCTCTCTATTCTTAGAAAAAGACAGCAAAAATAAAAAAAAAAAAAAAAACTTTGTAAATGAATTCAGAGATCTGCATGCCTCTGTAAGCTGTAAGCAGACAATAAATTTAGCTGGATGGGATCCAGCTCTGAGATCACGATTCCCACCATGCCTGGGCCTAAACAAGCTCTATACCAGGCTGACCTTGAACTCAGTTATCTGCCTGCCTTTCTAAGCACAAACAATAAATGTAGCTGGGTGGGATCTTGCCCTGTGATCACCTCTTCCCAAATCTCGTTCTCTCTTCCTTAATATCCATCCAACAAGCTGGGTCATAGTGGAGCTGACTCTATTCTTTTAGGTCCATGAAGTCTCTCACATAATTCTTATTACATCATTATATTTTCCATAGTTGAGAAATTATACATTCGACACCAATCTGGGCTCTTGGATACGAGCAAGGCCTCTGGCAGAGCAGCAGGCTTCTGCCGGAATAATTATTCTTTTGAAGCATGGAGAACCTGGATAACATATAAGAGAGATGAAGAAAGCCTTAGATAGAAGAGGAGAAGCCTAGGCAGATGCTGCACAACAGCTCCAGGTGATAAAATTATTCATGGGCAGGAAATTCTGTCTGCATTGTTTCCATGGAAACTCCCATCAGGAGGTTCATGCTCTGAAATTATCACGTCAAAAACTAATTTGCAATCAAAACAATCATGGGTTGAAAACTGCTTAACCTGAAATTCCTGATGCTTAGTGAATATTTTAATTAAATTATAAACCATACAAGGGAGAGAGGAATAAAAAGTATATTTGAAGCATGGCCTGATTAACATCTGTTATGACATTTTAATTGTAAAGATCAAATTGCAGGTAGAGAAATAAAGACAAAGAATAGTTTTCTGGAAACTCGTATCTGAGATGATCCACTAGAGGACTAGTTATTAAAGTCAGGAACATGAAGAGTTCAAGGAAGAGAGGTTTACTTGATGTGGAAGAAGTTAGATTTAAAAAAAGACCCTTAAGTGGGATTCAGATACTGGGAGAAATGACTGCCCTCCTCTTTTCTATGTCTCCAGAGTTTAGGGGAAGGTTGGTTGTTTATTTGGTTATTTTTCTGAGTTGGGGGGACTCTTATGTGATTTTTTTTTTTCTCTGCAGACTGAGTTGCTTGTGTCTTGCTAATCACTGCATCCCAGGGCCTAAGCCAGTACCAGACACACAGACGTGTGGGTAAAGAGTAACATAGTTGGTGCAAAATAAAAGCTGAAGGAGCCTTTGCCCAGAGGTTTGCTTGTAAAATCTTCCACCAAAGCATTCAGGTTTTCCTTCAAACTTCTGAGTCATTTAAGATGCACTCTACAGCCTCTGTGCTCAGGCATAGCTTGGAAAAGGGAGTGAATTGGGCTGAAAACCCTATAGTATTAATAGCTGGATTGTGGCTTCCTGGATTGTGCCCCAGGCATCACATTTTTCATGAATGGCAGCTGTGATCTGGGGGATGACAAGACCTCCCTGCATATCAATGAAGTTGTTAGAAGGGAATCACTCCCTTCTTTATCCCAGGCTTACAGCATTTTCTGCTTCAGGTGAAACTACTTCCAGGCGTCCCTTCTAATAAGAAGCACTCAAGGATTATGTCCTGAGTCACTCCCAGGCAGCTCTCAAAGCCCGGACTTTTGAGAAAGCATCCCATCATACATCTAGAAATAGGTCTGATAAAAGAGTTATTTTGATAGAGTAAATTATAGAGGTTTAAATCCTCTTATTTCTAGGATAATAGAAATTGAACCTACACCTAAGAATTCAAAATTCTCTGTGTTACCAACACACCCTATCCTAACATAGGAAGGTCAGCTAATTAAGCTATCTGGCTCGTACCCAGAAAATGTTGGTGTAAATCCTTTCCGTACTAATCAAACCTATTACCCTTATCATTATTCATTTACTGTCTTTATTGGTCCCATAATTAGAATATCTAGCACTAATCTTTAATAACATGAGTAGGACTAGAGTTAAGCCTTCTAGCAATTGTTCCACTATTAAATAACAACAACAAAAAAAAAAAACCCACAATCAACTGAAGCTGCAACAAAATATTTTATCACACAAGCAGCCTCAGTAATCATTTTACTAGCAATCCTGCCTGAACTGAAACTTAACTGTTACCTGTGGAACATCTTCTGTCTCCCTGAACCATAGCTAGCCTGTTACCTGGGAAACAACTCTGCTAGTATGCATTGTGTGATAACAATGATCAATCTATTGCAACTAGTGCTTTCTGATTCACCAAGCCATGTTTCCATTTGTGTTCTCAAGTCAACCTGAGACAGTCAGGGAAAACACTATTATCATTACCTTACACAAAGGGCACAAGCTTGGGACGAGAAAGTCATACTTACAACATAATAGGAGCAATCAGAAACATACCTGTTGAATTGTATATATCTCTTAGATATTTTTCCAGTTATTTTCATAAACTAGCGTGGGAAGCAAGCACTCCAGTGGAATGAAATAAAGATGCCAACTGGGATTGTTCCTTGAACATCCACACGATGGCAGCAAAAGATTTTGCACAGAGCTGTGTGAAGGAGCCTTTGTATTTGAATGGTGTTAGTCATGCTATTAATGTTAATTGTTACCACAACAGTAGATTTAAATATATAATTCAGTGCAAAACAAAAAAAGATAAATCAAAAATGGAAGTAAAATTAATTTATTGTTTGCTTCTTTAATTATGAGCTTCTACCTTTAAAGACAAAACCAAAACCCACAATCCTCCTGCCTCTACCTACCTAGTACTGGGGTGACAGCCATGTGCTGCCATGCACAGTGGTCATCTCACTTGGAACCAAGCACTGAAGATGAGACAGGAAAGCTGAGGCTGGTGGTTTCTTGAGAAAGCTCAACAAGGGTGACTCCTTCTGGAATGTGTGTTCTACATTTCCCTTACCTGAAGGCGAGAAAGCCAGGAGCCAGTGAGAAATCAATCTTCCATGCCATTTAATTTCTTTTTATGTCTTGTTCAATATCTTGCCTAGAGATAGAATTTCTTGATGGATCAATGATACTGTGTAACAAATTATAGACAGAGTTATTGCCTTTATCTTTCAGGTCTCACAGGCAAAATAAAGTACACTAAACATTATACAGCTCTTCTTTTTTCCTCCATCCAACTGTGATAGAACCAAGGAAGGGGAAGTACTTTCTTTCCTTTTGTTTCCTGTTCTGTGTTGAACAGGAGTTACCTTCACCTATAGGGATCCTAATTATAAATGCAAATAGGTATGAGGTAGTTGTGCCTGGAGCTGAAATTAGGCAATCTTTCCAACTTACCATAATTTTGATTCTGTGTCACTGAGCTCCAGTCTTTTGTAAGCAGACATTAGGCATTATTGAAAGAGCTGTTAAAAAACAAACAAAAAAAAAGACCAAGTGTGAAGCCGAGTGATGACACCTCAGTTTTGAAGTTCCTTGAACAGTTTCTCATGCTGTCCATATTTCTCTTTCCTCTTTTCCTGAGTTTTAAATATCCTTTCCATCAGTACACAGATGAGCATTGCTTATGAAACAATTAATTTGCATGTTTGGCCATTTGGAATTGGCCACTTGGAATGACAATATTTTCACCTTGGATAGCCTGTGATATTTTTTTCTTCCTCCCAGGAAAAGCCTAAAATAAACTCTTAAGACAGCATAATTTTGGTTCCCTAACTACCATCCATCAGAACTTTTTTTGACAAATATATTCTACTTATTTTTTTTTAATTTGCTCATCTGCTATCCCCATCTACAAAACCCTTGATAGAGGCTTTGAGTTACACTGCTATATGGCATGTGGCAATCACTGACCCACGTGTCACATGCTCAAGATGTTCTCTGAGTTCTTTGAGAAGTAAAGAGTCATTTCATACATGATTAAACCATAAGGAAACTATAGAGAGGTAAGGGATGTCTACAAACCTCACAGACAAACCTAAGCAGGATCTGTGCTCTCCTTGTGCCTCACAATAAATCTGAAGTAAGGCACTTCTCATCAGATCCAAACAGAAAGCTGTGAGGTCCTACGCAGACGTGGAAAGTAGAGCACATTCAAGATGTGGGAGCAGTGGGAGCCAACAGACATGGGATACAGAAAACTCACCAAGAATACTGAGTGCCAAGCTGAGGAACTCAGGCACTAAACCAGACAACAGGAGGAAAAGCGAATGGAGTCCACATGGAGTTCAGTGCAAATGCAAACTCCTTCCACAGATCTGCCAAGTGAAAGGTTATCACAGCCCACGGAACCCTCCCAGCTCCTCCGTGCTAGGAATATGGGGGGGGGGGGGGAACCAAGTGATAAAAGGATGTACTAAAAATGTCAAAGTCATGAATTTCTGCTAAAACAGGCTTGATACTGGATTTCTTTCAACTATTAAAGTACTTAAAACAAGTTAAAACCTGAAGGCATATGTCTGTGCTTTCTCAGAGGCCATGGTTAGAATTTAATCATCAAAATAAAGCCTAATGCCTTGTGTAACTTTCTCATAACACACCTAGCCTTGTCCATAAAGGCCTTTCCTTTCTTCATTGCCTGACATATTTGACCTTTTACACTTGGTCTAAAATATTCTCCCAGTTCTTCCTCCAGAGTAGATGCCTTCTATTCATCCTTCAGCTCTTAGATGGTTCTACTGGATGTCTCCTCTATCTATTTCTACGCAGCCATTGCAACACGCATGGAAACTCCTCCAGCTTAGCTTCCTTAAATCTGCACCCCGCGCATTCTCTCTACACTTAGCATATTAATGTGTAAAGTCACATTTAGTGCTCCACTTCCCTCATTTGACTATAACCAGGAAAATGTCATTCTTGCTCACTTGACACATTATGAATATCAAATAAATACAATGAGTAAATCAAGTCAGATCACTATTTGAAGTGAATAGATTCTGAGTGAAGACCTCAGAATATAATAGTTAGCCCAAGGTTGCACATGCCAAATACATATGTAGTGAGAAGTGTATGGTGCACATATTACTGATTTTCTAAGTGTTGCCAACTGACAACAATGTGTGTAACCAAGCCAAACTGAGGAACATCTAGAATTGTATCTAAAATCTGTAGTCTTTTATAATAACAGTCACTAGAGGGCAACATACTCAAACTCTGAACATCCCTTGGGGTGGAGAGAGAAGAGTAAAATGTTTTCCCCTTTTTTCTGATTAAAATGTGTATGGATAATCTTATGTTTGTAGTAGTTATAGGACCTGTGGGCTGTAGTTTCCATGATTATGGGTTTAACAGTTGTAATTACCTTTCTACTGTGAAATTAAAACCTAGATTAACTGTGATAATCACATCTCCAAGCACAGAAAATATTATCTCACACAAGCCTCCTACCACAGTGCTGGGGAACACATTCGATCCCATTTTCTAATAAAATCATTCACGTTTGACAGCATTAAATGAGTGTGTGACTGTACAAAATTTTAAAGTACCTACAAAGACTCACCAAGTACTTAGTTATATTAGGTATTTCACAGCCCTTACCCAACCAGATAGATGGAAAGAAGAGGCTATTTTGATGACCACAAGATGCCATCTGGTGATGCTCTCTCAAGGGTCTATCTCAGTCCTATCTACTGGCATGTAGCCCTAAAGCATCCTTCTGTTCTCTGTGCCCGCTACACCATGGGTTTTATGGGTTATTTTAGTTGCTATATTTTTATAGAGGGATCAAGAAGGCAAAGACTAAGAACCATGAACAGGAAGTGTTTGAGTATAATACAGGGTGAAAGAGAATTGAGATCCCATAAAGATGAAGGACTAAAAGAAGGCTAAAGAAAAATGGAGTAAAAATCAGTCGCAGTGAGATAGGATTATACCTGTAATCCCCATGCTTTGGAAGGTGAGACAGGAGGATTGGCACCAGTTTGAAGGCAGTCTGGGCTCTAGTGTTTCAAATGATGGGTTTCAAATAGTGTGTTTTGAATAATGAAGAACAGAACAGTAATTAGATGGCTGGCATGAGGTCCAAGTTTGCTGCCTGCAATGTAAGAGTGAATCCGACTTGGCAGAAGCGAAACTGATAATTCCAGAAATCAGAGCATTCAAACACTGAAGAGGACATGTGTTTGTAAAACTTGAACTTCAGGATTCACAAAGGGCTGGCCAAACCCTTTCACTGCCTTGGTCTAAGTGAACATCAGTAGTTCCCCCTACTGCCCCAGGTACAACCTTACATATTACTTACAGAAGCAGACAAGGTGGAGGCATTATAAATCCAAACAGCTTCACCCTGCAAACTCCAGAAAAGTTGGCCTGTAGCTCACCTGCCTTGTCCTCATCGTATCTCCTAATGGAGCAGCCAGCAAGTGGGATGCAGGAATGCCATTTATTATCTTCAGCTTAGGAACTGTGGGACTTGTTTCCTCTGTCCAAGTGCTCTGTGTCCTTGCAGAGGTGTGGGGTGCAGTGGCAATGTTTCTCATGGGGCAGCTGAGTCTTCACCTGTTTTCACTCTGATGACTGTCAAGTATGAACTTGCTGAAAAGTTGGCTGTGCAGGATGTCACTCAGCACACTCAGGTCTTTGTTATAGGAACTGGACAGTGTAACAATCACAACCATGTTCAAAGGCCTGTGATACAGTTGGGAGAAAGTGTCTGTCCATAGAGCAGTTAGGAGACCGGACCAAGGCTTCATCGCCTACCGTGTTTAGGTTCATTTGACACAGGGAAGGATTTAGTCCATGTTGGCCATTATCTTGGTAGTTGACACATTTGTCAGGCCTTGTTATGAAATGAATGCTAACTCATCTGCACTGGCATTAGAACGCACAATCACACCCAAAGGGGCACTGATAACAAGGAAGCTGTGGAGCAGGTTTCTGTGGGGGAACACCCACAATCTTCAACATGTCACTTGCGCTCTGGCTCCACCCCTAGGCTAGTGATGGCTTGTTCTTGCTGCTCCACTAAGCATCATATCCACAACAGAATCTCATTTACCACATTGTAGTTGCTCATGGAAAAGCCAATAGACAATCTTCAGGGGCTCTGAGAACTTATCACGAAGTATCCCTTCATTTTGGTCTCCTTGGTAACTAGATTTTTTTTTTTAATTTTCAAAGAGGAAAAAGAGACTTTAGAATCAGAGCAGAATTTGAGCCCAGATTCTCTACCAACTAGATGTGCGAGCTTTGAACATGTCTTTGCTAAGTCGTCTCATCTCTAAAACAAGGCCAATTCCTAGGCTTAACAGTCCTTGTGGGCTTTAATTGTATTTTGGAGTGCATCTCTGCATCATAGTTACCAATGTCAAGTAGTCATCCTTCTTTGGCAACACCACCAGCTGGCCCAAAGTTCATGGTTCTACAGGCTGAGCTGGTCTCCCCTCTAAGAGCAAATGTCTCCAATGTCACAGTGAGTGCTTCATCTGAGCCTGGTGACATGGTCTGGGTCCTACCACATAATCTGACCTCCAGAGCATCTTCTTACTTTAGTTCTTATCTGGGTAGCACCAGGAATCTAATGTTCTCGATTCTCTTTCTACCCTCTCTCAACAAAGCCAGATGAAGTCATTCACAACGGTAAATGAGGTAAGCAATCCCAGCCACCTGTATCAGCATTCTAACTGTATTAGGTCTTGAGCCCAAGGCTAAAAAAGTTCATCTTAACTAACTCCTGGGATACCACAGTTCTCAGTGAGTTTAAAGGACCTGCAGAAACACAGTGCTCCATAGCATTTCAAAAGCTGTCTCTAACGGAAGACCTTGGATTCTTACTAATCCTTTTATATATAACACAGCACCCTGCACATTGTAGATAATCAGCAAATATGAATTTAAATGCTTTGGAGGTCATGTCAGATGTTTAGATATACTGTGTATGTGTGTATGCATGTGTATGTTCAGATCTAAGTATGTGTATGTGTGTCTGTTCACATGTGACCATGTGTATATTTTACATATGAGCATATATGTATATGTAAACCAGAGAACAACCTTGGATATCATTCTTCAGAAGCCATCTGTCTTGTCTCATGAGTCAGACAGCTTACCTTATTGGCATGGGTTAGTTCAGCAAGGCTGGAGGCTGCAAAGTCCCTGCACATTGTGGGGGACTGCCCCAGTTGTGGGGCATGGGTGAGATTTCTATTTTTATGAAGAGACACCATGACCACAGCAACTCTTATAAAAGAAAACGTTTAATCCATTGTCATCATGGCAAGAAGCATGGTAGCATGCAACCAGACATGGTGTCAGTGAAGTGGCTTAGAGTTCTACATCTGGATCACCAGGCAGCAGGAAGAAAAAATGAGACACTGGGCCTGGCTTAAGCATCTGAAACCTCAAAGCCCACCGCCAGTGACACTTCCTCCAACAAGGTCACACCTACTCCAACAAGGCCACACCTCCTAATGTTGCCAATCCCTATGAGTGTATGGGAGTCATTTTCATTCAAACCACCTCAGGGGATTCTAGGTTGCATACTGACCTTTTTACTCAGGCTCCTAGCATTGAATCCGGGACTTCTCGATTGCATAGCAAGCACGTTACTGACTGAGCTTTCTCCCCAGCCTGCTCATATATACTCCTTGGCCCACACAACCACTAAAGACAAAAACAGAGCACTTTGCTGAGGGGAGTTGGTAGAAACTAAAGCACAGAACTTTTCCTCAGTTGAAAACAAAGTTTAAAAAAAAAAACGGTTTGTCTAGAAAATGTCATAGGGCCACCAAGATGGCTCAAAAGGTTCAGGTGCTTGTGACAAGTACAGACAGCAGGATTCCAGGCCCCGCATGGTAGACAGAGAGAACAATTCCCACAAGCTGCCCTCTGACCTTCACATGAACATGACCACACAAATAAACACACACAATCCATACACATGAAATAAATGTAAAATGTAAACACATACATATCAGTGAACAAATAGTAAATAAATAAAAGAGAAAATAATCTCTATTGGAAAGAACCATAAAAGTAAAATCCGAATTGGACTTTATCAAACAAGGAGATCGTGCAGCCTGTGGCAGTTGACAAAGACAAGGGTTCCTAGACGAACAGAAGATGCCATACCAAGAGATGTTCAAAAGCTTTAGGCAGATGGCCTTAATGGCAAGTCCTTTCAGCTAGAAGCTCACTTTGCAAACCTGTTCCTCAGGGTCCATTTTCATGTCTGTTTTAATTTTCTTTGATCACCTTGAGCACTTCTCCTCCCACGAATCCTCTTACACTTCTCCCACATATGCATGGGGGAAACAGCGTTCTCTCTGTGTCTGCCTGCTGATCTACTTCTTGGAGTATGTCTCAGAGCCTGGTTCAGCTCCTTAGTGTACAGCTTCAATGCTGTTCACTTAATACAGTGCACATTTGCCCATTTCCTTAATCTCTGATAATAAATATGAGTATAGTGTCACCTTTCTAGTTCCCAGGCTAAACTTTTCATCTTAAACTCATATTCCCACATTCTGAAACTACTCTGGCAAGAAGAACCAGCCAGATTTCGCTGGCAATTTTGACTTTCAGAAACAAATGTCATTTGTTTCACACACAAAATAATGTTTTGGGTTTTTTTAATCTAGCAACTGCATACCCCTGAAGAACAACTTTTATAATTTGTCTTCTATTCATATTAAGAATAAGAAATTAAAACATTTTTAGGTACCATCAGCAGTAGTTTTGGGTTAAATTATACAGAGTTGGCATTTTCTAGGTAAGCATTTCCAGTTTCATATTTTTCCTTATGAGGCTACAGTTATCTATGTTCCTATATCGATGCTTTGATCTAGAACTGTTGGTTAGAGATGATGATTGTGGAAGTAAAAATAACTCTCCTTGGCTGCTCACTTCAAAACAATGTATAAATGAAAAAAATAATGTTTAAATTCCATGTCTTAAAAGAACAAATGCCTTTTATATCTTAGTCTCAATATAACCCTTCTACCCTTTAGAAGTTGATACTCTCAACATTACCTCATAGTCATACAGAGTTAAAATCCCCAAATGTAAAGCTATGAGCAGAGCTCATATAGTTACCCTGTTGATGGATAGATGGCTGATACATACATAGATACATAGACGCATAGAATCATACATACATATATACATACATACATACATACATGCATTCTTAGATAGATTAGTGATAGACCAATTCTTGGAAATGCAGAAGCAATTTTCATCCATTATGATATAACTATTGTTTGATTTATTTTTTCATCTAAGTCTTGAGATGAAATCCTTTAAAGTAGGGTTTAAAAGTATCCTCTTGTTGACAGTGAGCACCTCAAAAGTAAAGGCTGTCTATTGAATATATACAAGCTTGGGACATGGCAGAGGACCTGTTCTTATCAAACAAGAACCCCTCGAGTTAATTATCAAGTAAATAAATATAAGGCTTTTTACAATGTAAGAAAGTTAAAAAAAAAAAAGGTTTATAGTTCTTTCCACAATCAAGCACTACACAAACACATATACAATCACACACACAAAATCACAAGATTAGATTACAACATTCTAACTACAAAGAAATTTGTATCTTTGTTTCATAAATAAAGTGACTAAGGCACAAAGTAAATGTGTCAAAGAATAGAGCCACATTCAATGAGCAGTTTCAAAATCATATCTGTCCCTGAGTTTTGGAGCCTGTGATAACATAGAACTAATAAAAATTAGCATGTTACCTTAAGTGACTTCAGTTTTTCAACTGTTTATATGTGTATGTGTGTATGTGTGTGTATGAGTGCATATGTGTGTCTGTTATAAAGAACTGCAGTATTACTTTCTTTAGAGAAATAGTTGCTGTTCTCATTGCCCACAGTACTTGATAGAAATCAACATTAGCTGGGAACTTCCAGATGTCAGACAGTGGGCAAATACCAGTTTTGCTTTTGAAGACAAACCTTTTTGCTAAGATTTGGGTTAATTGGTGTTCTGAAAAGAAATTTACAGGACCAAATCACAAGCTAAAATTTTTTTAAATAATTATAACAGATATAGTTATATGCATTTTTTCTAAAATATACAGCATAAATTATACATTTTCTTGGTTAGTTATATATGCTTTATGAACATTTGTTAGTCTCATATGTATGCAAAACCTACATCTTTTTCTTGTTAACTTCACTTTTTCATTATACTTATCTTTTGGAAAAGCAATATTTACAAATAATGTATTCTTTGCAAATGGAAGTTCTGCAGGCATAATGACCTGTTACTTAATATTACATTCAAGGTTTTCACATTTCTCCAAATATAGCTCTCCCGTAATTGTTTCTTCAACTTGAATTTTCTACCTAAAGTTCATACCAAAATCTTGCTTATTTAAAGGCAGCTTGTAAAATTTTGTTCTTCTCTCATACAGTAAATCCTCACCACAACTCCTCCTAGTTCTCCCCCTCCACCTTTTGTCTCCCCCACATTCACTGCTCCTCGATTTTCCTTCAGAAAAAAAGGAAGGCTTCCTAGTGATATCAACCCAACAAGCATAACAACTTACCATAAGACTGAACACAAGCCCTCATCTCAAGGCTGGATGAGGCAACCCAGTAGGGGAAAAGGGGTCCCAAGAGCAAGTGAAAGAACCATAGACACCCCACACTCCCACTGTGAGTAGTTTCACAAATGTCTTAAGCTAAACAACCACAGCATGTTATACAGAGGACCTATCACAGTCCCATGCGGGCTCCATGACTGTCTCTTCCATCTCTGTGAGCCCCTATGGATGCTGCTTAGTTGATTCTGTGAGCCATGTTCTCCTGGTGTCCTTGACTTCTCTGGCTCCTACAGTCCTCCTCCCCGCTCCCTAATGTTTGAATCACACCAAAATCTAACAACACACTGATGGTTTTATATTTTTAAGAGTAAAGAAAGTTGTGTGTGTTGACACACATCTATAACCCTCTATGAGAGAGGCTGAAATGAAGGAACTTTGAGGCCAGTGTGACTATAGAGCAAAATTCTACTTCAAACAAAATAAAACAGAAAAAAATAAGGAGAGGCTGACAAAAGATAAAGCAAGAAGCAGAGATTGCAGCTGACATGCTAGAAATCTTGACCTGTGCATACATTCTAAATTCCAAAAGAGAGGTGGTGCTAGGCAAAAGATAAAAGGTAGGTGGGAAGGAAAACATGCAGTTTAGAACCCTTGACCTGTAATGATGACATTAAGCAGCATGCTGAACATCCAGTCCATTCTTTGATATGCAGCAGGGATCTACAGTAGACAGCAATGGATTTTAAAGTGTCCAAAAGCAGTGTTAGGGAGTAGAAACTCCCAAGGTGCCTTCTCCAGAACCCTAGAAAGAAAACACACACACACACACACACACACACACAACTTAAAGCATATACTTGACTTAAAGCCATAGAGCATTATATATAAACAGGACCGACCTAGATACCATTTTGTAACTCTAGTTTGGATAGTTTTGCTATTTCAGTATGGGAAAACAAGTTTCTCTGGCTTGTCTCCATTTGACAGTTAGCTTGACATTTTAGATGTCTTGACGGATTAGAAGAATTTTCATGAACCTTTCACATTAAGTTTGGGCTTCAAGTGGATAATGCAACTTAAAAAAAAATTCCATAGTAAACACAGTCAGCTGCAGTCTGCCCTCTGGACAGAATAGGACAAATCAGCTAGGGAGGAACAAAGAGGAAGGTGGAGCAGAGTAGTCCAAGGTCATGAGGAGAGTGTCGGGAGTAGAGAAGTGGAGCCAACTGAGACAGACACAGAGGAAGGGCAAGGCAGAGGGAGTGAATGGAGCCCCTCCAGTGTGCACTGAGCAGGAGAGGATTGCAGAGGTGAGAGCCTGAGTGCAGGACAAAGAGGCATCAGGAATGGGGACCAAAGAAAAACTGTGCCCAAGAATGACGGGACTCCCACTTCGCAGAGGAGAGCATGTGGTGACTTTTCCAGGTCCCATGTGTTTGCAAAAGAGAAATCAGTAAGCTGCATTTAATTGCTCAGTGGGAAAAGGAAAGATAGAAGATAAGAGCGTAAAGATTCAGAGTTATATTTGGGGTCCTGAGAAAATCCCGGTGGCAGTAACAACAAGAGTTATTTTATTCTCCAGCTGACAACTGGGCATGTGGTAGATGAAGCTTTAGAGTTGCAGGTCCCTGTTTCCTACAGCCTTCTGTGCTCACCCTGCCCCCGTCCCTTATTGACTTCATGCTGGTAAGTCTGATCTCACTGATGTGACAGAACCTGCTCAGCCCCTGCAGCCTTCCTTTCTCAAAACTGACCAGTGCAACCTATGGCTTAAGGAGGGAGATGGACCAGGAGGTGCAAACTTGGTCACAGGGTTATTAAGATGATGTTAACATGCGCTGGGGAGTTGGGCTTTCTGTGATGACCAAAACTGCAAAGTGGCCTCCTGTTCTGAACCATTTTGCCTCTGAGGGATGCCAGCCCTCCAGTCAGGACTCCCACAAGCCTGAAGGGACTTTTCTGTAGACAGAAAAGCATTAACCCTCAATGAGGACCTCTGCTGGCAAGAGCTGGGATTGCTATTCTTTCACATCCTTTCTTGATATACTGAGGGATCCTTGAGTCCTATGCATGGAGGGGGGAATTAGTTCAATGTTGGCTTGGTGTCTGTTTGAGGCAGAGTGCCACCGGCAAACCTGAGGCAGAAAGCATCAGGTACAATAGAGGAAAAGGGCAGAGTAGTAGGGAAATGAACAGCTTGCATGTCACACAGTAAGAAGCCCACAGGAGTAGTCACATCCTCTCCCACTGAGGCCAGACAAGGTAACCCAGTTAGGGGAATGGGATCCTCAGGCAGGCAACAGATTTATGCTCAACTGCCCACTCCAGTTGTTGGTGGGGGAACCCTCATAAAGACTAAGCTACACACTTGCTACATATGTTCAAGGGCCTAGGTCCAGCCCATGTCTGCTCTTTGGTTGGTGATTCAGTCTCTGGAAGCTCTCAAAGGTCCAGGACAGTTGACTCTGTTGGTCTTCCTGTGAAATTCCTATACCTTCTAGGTCCCTCAATTCTTTCCCCAGTTTTTCCACAAGACTCCCTGAGCTTTGTCAAGTGTTTGGCTGTGCATCTGTGCATCCCCACAGGCCATCTTTAAAAGGCCATCTCTTGCCTGGTAGTAGTAGTAGCACATGCCCTTAATCCCAGCACTCAGAGGGCAGAGGTAGGCAGATCTCTGTGAGTTCTAGGCCATCCTGGTCTACAGAGCTAGTTCCAGGACAGCCAGGTTTACACAAAGAAGCACATCTTGGGGGGGGGGAGCAAAAACAAAACAAAACCCCAAAATCAAAGAAACCCAAATAACCAAACAAACCTAAATAAATAAATAAGTAAACAAACAAACAAACAGCATCTGTCTGGAGTCTAGATGCCCTCCCTCCGTATCACCTCTCTCCTTTCCTACTCTCTTTCCTACTCTATCCTCCTCACTCATTATTTACTGGAGTTTCACTTTGTTCTACAAACTGAACCTTGGAAATGAATGTGGTTTCCTGACGCTGTTTTGTAATTAAAGGAGTATGGCCTTACAGCTCTCTTCACGTCCAGAGCTCCAGCAACTAGCCATGGAAACTCAGACTTAGCTGGCGAGCAGTGTTCTGTAGGGAGCTGCCTTCTGTTTGCTAAACTGCAAGGGCTGGAAAGGAGGGAATTGATTAGTAATTAGAAAAGATTTAAATGACTGGAGGGGGAAAAAAAAAAGCCTTCCCTGCCTATGTAAATGGAAATTTTTTCTGATGCTTACAATACCCACTTGGGACTTCTGAAATACTGAGCACAGCCAAGGCTGCTTTATGAACTCCTGATAAACACTTGAGAGAGCGGAGGAAGAGATAGAGAATATGGCTTCCAGAGAAGGCTTCATGAGGGCAGTCATTGCTCCTTTTCTGAATTTCTTTTGCCTTTTCCAGAATTTTGAAATGTTTCTATAGCTTCTTCTGAGTCTCCCAGTGCTCAGAAATCTTTTAGAAAAATCACTGATTCTTTAAGTTAAGGCTCTTTATTGGATTGTTCATCTAATACTTCCCAAGGATGACATTTTCAATATGGCAGCTCTGACAGGAAGTTTGGCCCACCCTGGGGAAAGTCAATTCCCTTCACTCTAGATTCCTGGATGTCTCTCCTATAAATACTCCTTGGCTCACTTTCCTCTCTGGCT
This sequence comes from Mus pahari, assembly GCF_900095145.1. NCBI lineage: Eukaryota > Metazoa > Chordata > Mammalia > Rodentia > Muridae > Mus > Mus pahari. The sequence goes on from NC_034590.1 coordinate 63,241,179, forward strand.
TGTTGTCTTTACACTGTTAGCTATGGAACTGGCCCCAAAGTCACTGGCAACATAGTTTATAAAGCTTCTTCAAAGGAAGTTAAGAGTCAATGGGTCTTCAGACTTCTCAGAGTCAGGGAAGACACTGAGTAGGCTCAAATAAGTCTATTGACCCTCAATAATAATTTATAGTGACAACAATTTGAGTACCATTCTGGGGACATAAAAAACACAAAGCAATTTAAGGAGCTTCTCTCATGAGAATTGCAGTCTAGTTGCTGATATTTATAAGGAAGATAACAGAGTAGATAAAGGAATCAAATCATAGAATAAGGTATATAGTATAATCTCGTATTAATAAATAACTATATCTGGAGGAAAGAGTGTGGTTTTTAATGATTGTTTAGTCATTTGCTTGCATATAAAGTCATATAAGACCACAGGACTATAGAAGGGGTGTGTGTATGTGTGTCAGTGTATAGACAAAGAGGTGTATAGAGAGGAATTATATGTCGAATTATTTATCAAATGTTAGCCTGAAGGCTAGGAAAGAAAGATGTCTATAATTTCTTGTATTATTATTAATATTATTGTCTTCATTGCTAAAAATGTACTAAGCCACTAAAGGAAGAGAAAGCTTTGTGCAATGCTGTTAGCTTACCATGCTGCTGACCATGTAAAGAGCACTTGACCATCAGCAAGCCAGCAAAGCTGGAAATGTACAACTTAACCTTGACATGAGATAAAATGAAAGCATCAGGGAACTGCAGGAAATGGGAAGAAGAGCAGGGAGCAGGAAGAGAACCACTAGGAGTAAAGCCAGGATAGGGATGTGTGTGAAGCTAGTGGCTGCAAAAAAAAGGTTTCCTTAGGAGATGGAGGTGTGTTATGTAGAGCACTAAATACTAGATTTCCCATCTGGACTGTGTTACAAATGTGGTGAATGATACTGACAAACTATTTCATTCTCTGGGCCTGAGTCAGTGTACCTATGATATGGGAGGATTAGATAAGACCAGCTTTAATACTGCTCATGTCAAAGAACACTATGATCTGAAAAGAGCAGAGAGCTGTGGCAAACACCTTATTATAGAAAGCCTGAAATAAACGCCTAAGAAATTTGCACATAGAGCTGAAGAGATGACTCAGTAGTAAAGAGCATTTACTGCTCTTGCAAAGGAACTGGGTTCTTTACCTAGCACCCACATGGAGGCTCACAACTACCTGTAACTCCAAATCCAGGGAATCTATACCCTCTGGTAGTCTCTGCCTGTTTTTGAACCATATGGTGCACATAAACTCTCACAGACACATACCTAAACACATCAAAATGATATACACATACATACATGTACATACACACACACACACACACACACACACACACACACACACACACACACACACAGATAGGTATAAATATAAATTGGGGCCAGAAAACGTCTTAGCCGTTAAAGAGCACTTGTTTCTCTGGCAAGGAGCATGGGTTCAGTTCCCCGAACTCACAAAGTGGCTCACAATGTCTGTAACTCCAGTTCTAGGGAATCCAATTCATTCTTCTGGCTTCAGCAGTCATTGAGTATGTGTGACTCATGGATGCAAAATACCTATAAATGTAAAGTAAAATAAAAATGAAATCTTTAAAATAATAGTTCTTCTTTTGGATTTATTTATTTTATATATGAGTACATTGTAGCTGTCTTCAGATACACAAGAAGAGGGCATCAGATCCCATTATAGATAGTTGTGAGCCACAATGAGGTTGCTGGGAATTGAATTCAGGACCTCTGAAAGTGTTCTCAACCATGGAGCCATCCCTCCAGCCCCAAACTAATACTTTATAAAAGAAAAGATATCTGCATACAGTCTACAAATAGAACCATAGAAGAGAACCATCTACCTCATGTATGATGTGAACACTCACATTTGGAGAAAAGTAGACTGGCTAGGATATACCAAGTGTCTAACGAGGGTCTAAGAACTTGAAACTGTGAAAAGAAGAGTAAGAGAAAGGAGAGATTGAAATTAAGGAGAAAGTTGACAGATAATTAGAAGCATTGGAAAACAACATGGAGGCTCAAGAAATTTGAGTCTTTTATGATGCTAAGAAAGAAAGGAAGAAGGTTCTCTGCATGATTGTATCAGCTAATGATGCCACAAGAAATAGAAAAATACAAAAATCACCATTTTCAAATCTTGATAAAATGTTTAGACAAGTATAATCAATAGATGTTTCCAAAAGAAAAAAGAAAGAAAATTTGGGAGAGGACGTTGAGGGAAAGGATCCTGTGACTTCAAAGAAATTACTCTTCAGATTTCCTACCAACAAAGAGAAGAGTTATCTTTGTAATGAAGAGATGTTTTGATCCTTACACAAGTAACCAACCTGTAAATTACAAGTAATAAGGCAGCAACACATGTGACTGCTCCTGCTGCAATGTAGTAAGTCATACACAGCATCGCTTAGATTGTGATAAAATTTTTGACTTAGTTATGATCAGACAAATAAGTAGATGCAAGTTGTGGGACGGTTCAAAAACATCTGGTCTGATATCATTCTTTAAAAAGTCAGTACATTTAAAAGAAAAGTGATTTCATGTTCTAGATTAAGAATGACTAACAACTCACAATAGAAACCAGATGCAATTCACACACAGTGATCAAGTTCTGGATTTAAGAAAAAAACTCCAGGCCTGGAGAGATGGCTGGCTCAGTGCTAAAGAGGACCCAGGTTCAATTCTCAGTACCCACATGGCAGCCCACAACTGTCTCCCCAGTTCTAAGAGACCGAATGCCCTAACACAGACAGGCATGTAACTAAAATGCCAATGCACATACAATAGGAATAAATAAATCATTAAATAAAATATCCCTGAAAGATCTTAAAGTAGACACCTAGGAAATTTGAATAAATGCATTATGTTATAGAACATAGAACTATTTTTAGTTTTTTGTTGGGTTCCTTTGATAGAAAATGGCATGAGGAGTATAGAGAAAGCATCTGTATGCTGAGGAGAGGTACCTTGCTGACAGATACAAATTATTCAGAAAATGTAATGGTGGTGGTGACTCCAGACCTCTCTTCCTGCTCTAACAGAAAGAATTAAGGAAAGAGTGAGAGAGAAAGAACAAATGGTATAAAACTTTCAGGATTGTTGTGTCTTAGTGGAAGTTCTGTGAGATTTCAGAGTTCTCCAAGTTTTCTGCTATTGGAAATTGTACAAAATAAATTGGAAAGGAAATCCACTGTGATGATCTGGATCAATACGTAGGGCTTGTGTAGAACAAAGTAACAAAGAATAAAGTAAAAAGGCAGCTTCAAGGGAAAGTGGATTCACAAGTATCATTCCTCAACAGTAGTGGTAAATGTAATCTGATTGTAAGCCTTCGTATCCATTTAGATGAAACAATGAGATTAGAAAAACCTAATTAGTGAATTAATGAGGCTAATAGATGGTACTCAGGGATAAGTAGAAAGAACCTTTTTGCTGCTTTCAAATCCATGTGTTATTCTGTGCTTAAGGTAGACAACTTAATTTAACAACGTTCATTTGGAAATGGAATATAATATGAAAATTATACTGGGGAATAAAAGAAACACAAACTTCACATTCAGTCATTAAAACTGCCTCACATTATAATTTCTAATGTTGTTATGTTTACCTGTAATGACTTAAAAATCATGCGGACCTTACTGTAGGCTTTAAAAAGAAACATAAACATTTCTACCACACCCACTCTCAGTACTGTACCCCTTAAAGCATCTGTTAGTATTTGGTTATGTGATTTATCATAACCAATTTTCTATAAGATTATATATCCTTACTATTGATTTTTTATGAGAAAATTGGAATATATATAAATAGCCTTCTGAAACTTTCTTCTGACTTAGCAATGTGTCATGGACATTTTTCGATTTCAGAATCTTAGAGTATATGCTGTTGCTTTTAATGGATGTATATGCTTTGCTAAATAAATATTTCATAATCTGTTTACTCAATTCCCTATTGATGGCCATTAACAGTAGGTTAATTCAGTGAAAACATGTCAGCAATCTAGAAACCACATACATACCAAAAGAGAATTTTGGAAGAAGAATAAAGCACTTCCTGGCAGTCTCCTTATTTTAAAATTAAACTGATAGGGCTGGAAGGAGACTCTGAGGACAAAATGTTGATCATCTTCAGAGGTTAAATTATTACCAGAATCCACCAAAGATTGCCTTGAATTTTACTCTAATTAAGAAAATGAGTCTCAGAGAACACACACATTTCAGCCCAGGATGGGGTGTTTGGAGAGAGAGCAGAAGGTGACAGATACAGTGGATCTTATAGCACTACAGTCTCACTCTGCCTGGCATTGTGAGGGAAAACAGACATGAGGATTCTTGGCAGTCGTGTTTCCAAGGTTACTAGCCTATGCAGTTGTACCTTCATGGATACCACCAATACCCCGGGAGCCTTACACAGTTTACCCTTGTATTGCACAGATGCTTCCATGAAACAAACAAACAAACAAACAAACAAATGATGGTCATGGCCTTGGAATGACTGTGAAGTTGTGATGCATTTTTCCAGACTACTGTTCTCATGTTTAGATATTCTCCCTCAAGTCTATGTGTTAAAGGGAAATATTCTGGGACTGTTCTACTGCATCATAACTGGTGAGATCCCCCACCCCCAAAACCAGAAAGTTTGTCAAGTAACAAAGTTCTGACACAACATAGAGAAAATAAAGAGCTACATCACCAAGGTACAGTTCATATCTGACTAATCATCCATCAGCATAGAGCTTTGCAGAAGTGAAAATTCTTAATTCCTACCCTCAAAGATTCTGTTTCCATGACTACAGTACTCCCCCCAGGAAGACAAAGTCATGAAAAGGTCTCTTAACAGTACCTGGCTTATTATAAGTAAATTGTAATTAATTGTCAAATAAAATTTGATGATTTAAATAAAATAATGTGATCTAATGGCTATAAACATTTGCTAATTGAAGGACTATTACCTAGCCTCTAGATAATATTCTAACTATTAAGGGGATGGAGGTAAAGAGACAAAATTTTTACTCAAGGGAAGATTTTTAGATATGTGAGGTAAGTTATCAGATAGGTCTGAATTCTGTAAATTAAAGCACAGTCTTTCCAAAACAGGCAAATAGGTTAAGTTTGAATGAGCATGAGAAAAATGCTCTAAGAAACTGGCACATAAACTGAGAACTGGGAAAAGAACTGGCCGGATATGAGAATGGCCAAGGAATATTTCAGCTGTCCAGATCTCTGGCACAGATGCCCAGAGCCTGAAGGAGCTTATATTGAGGCCAAACAGAATGAAGGCCCTTGTGGGAAAACAGCAAACATATGAGATGGCATAGAGGGATGGGCAGGGATCAAGGCCAGGAGTTTGGATTTATTCAAATCAAATGAACAAGAAGCCAATATGAACTAACAAGTACCCTCCAGAGTTCCCTGGGACTAAACTACCAAAGAAAACACATAGTAGGACTCATGGCTCTAGCTGCTTATGTAGCAGAGGATGGCCTAGTCAGTCATCAATGGGAGGAGAGGCCCTTGGTCCTGTGAAGGTTCTATGCCCCAGTATAGGGGAATGCCAGGGCCAGGAAGCAGGAGTGGATGGGTTGGGGAGCAGGGGGAGGGGAAGGGGATAGGGGATTTTCAGAAGGGAAACTGGAAAAGGGGATAACATTTGAAATGTAAATAAAGAAAATATCTAATAAAAAAAAGAAGCCAATTAAAAGATAGTAAGGGAAGGAAAGATGTGGACTTTATGTGAACTTTATGATATCTGGCTGGTTAAAGGGAAATGATATGAGCATGAGGCAATCCCAGGCACAGTAGAAATTCATAGGCTCCTGCTTTATCCCAAGAACAACTGCCGGGCTGCCAAAGGTGGGGTATATCAGCAAAAGAGTAACAGGGTCTCTTGCTGGATGAAATAGAGCTGCAGATGCATTACAGGAGATGAGAGAGGAGACAGGAAGAAGTCTTTGTTGAGGAGCTAAAGTGGTGGATGTGGTATTGTTATCTGTTGAAAGGAAAGGAAAAAAGAAATCATGTTCAGGAGAAAATTGCTTGATTTTCAGCACAACAAGTTTGAAATCTTCAGTGTCCAAATGAAAATATACATTAAAAATAGAGATTTATAAGCCTCTAGTTAAATTCATCAGCACTGGAGATAGTGACTAGGTCATGGTTGTGCAGTAATTGGCAAGGTCTCAGGCACCCTTCCTTTGCTTTCATTGAGATAGTTGTTATTCCAGGTATATGGATCCTGAAAGTTCTTTTCTGTGTTTTATCCCATAGGTTGGGTTTACATAACTAGACTGATGTTATTATTTTCAGTTACAGACTGCAAAGTGACCAGTCCTCTACAGATGCCTTTGGCAAAGCTCAGACATTTTAAAATATTTTTTTAAATATAATTTTGCACTTTTTTGCATCAGTGAGCCAAATTTAAAGGGAATGTTAATGTTTAACTTCTAAGACACGTAAATATCCGATATCAATTTTTCATTTTCCCTGTGTTCCAGAATTCTAGTCCTGAGTTCTCAGGCAGCTACTGTCAGAAGTGTTATCGCTCTCTGCCAAGTGCCACTGCCTCCAGGAGGAACAGGAAACTTAATTAGAAATTTCTACTTCACATGCAATTTATAGTTCATTCACTTTGAAACTTGCTTTGGGGTGCTATAAAACTTTAAAGCTGAGTGAACCATTTTTCTCAAGTTGTCAACAAAAATGTCTACTGAGGATAGAGGATAAAGTATGATTGTTTATTAAACACTGGAAGGGACCTCAGACATTGAGTATGAATCTCTCTTCCTCAATGAAGAAACTAAGGCACAGAGAGGAGGGGATGCTCCCAATGAAATAGGCTTACAGTGAGAAACTACTTCAACTTGGGATGCCTAAATTCACAGGGTTCCAGGCTTCCTTTTTCAGGACCTCCCACCCAAGCATTTCTTCTAGTCCATTAACTGGCCTTTTATTGAAGTAATCTTATACTAACCCAGGTCTCCCTCTTGCTTCATGTGTGACTGGAGAGGAACCAACAATAGATGATAATTGTATGTCTTAACTATTCAAGTTCTAGGCGCTTTCTAACCTGATTCTTTTCTGTGGAATGTGTGATCTGAGTATTGCTACTTTGTACAGCAAACCTCTTCTGCATGTGGCTCTCCTGTGCTCAGGTACTGACCCTGGGGATATAAAAACCAAAATAATTAATAACATTGTCCATTTCTCTAAACTCCTGGTGTATCTCTTTAAAGATCCTGAAAAGCCATGCATGACCAATGGAAACAACAAACTTAACATTTCCAAAATGAAATGCAGCATCCTCTCTCATCCAAACTCACTTTCCACTTGGGTTTCTCTTGATTCATGGCACCCTGTCAGGCCCAGTAAGTAAATGTTATGATATTTTTCTTACCTTCCATTTCTAATCTAATGAATAGTACACATATTGTTTGAACCCTGGATGGATCTGAGAACACTTGAGGAAAGCTGCATAAGCCCCCACCTCCTCTGTTTCTTCTCTCAAGTCTGTCTCCATCTCTTCTTCAATGCGATTTGAGTTTTCCTAATTCAACCCTTCATCTTACAGCATTTGCTAGCTTACCATCATCTCCTGCCTGGTTATCTTATTTTTGATCACTTAGGTCTTGAATCCTGACTTGACCATTACCAGGGTCATCCTCCCAAACACAAGGGAAATATTCCAGGTTTCAGTAGCGCTCTGGGCACTTACTAATGGAATTTACCATAGCAATCAAGATTCCACATGTTGTTCCCTAGAATATGAAATACCGGTAATTTCTCTGCTTCATTCACTTAGTATATGTGTGGTTTTATTATATTTGCTTGTTTATGTCTCACCTCCTTTAGTACAAAATAAGAGGTGGGAAAACAGTTTAATAATTCCCAAACACATTTGAGGGTTTTTTAAAATCGTGGAAATCACTGCATTTCCAACCCAGAGGCCCCAAGGGATGACAGGCCCCCACACTATTATTTCCCAGTGTCTCATTGGTGGACTGAGTAAGTCTGTGAGAGTTGTGCATGTCTGCTCACTCTATTACATCACTTCAGAACAGTGACGTCATTTCTCCGCCTCAGAGAAAAGACAAGATATTTCTACATTTCTTTTCTTTTAACTAGATATTTTCTTCATTTACATTTCAAACGCTATCCCCTTTCCTATTTTCCTCTCTGAATGACCCCTATACCCTCCCCCTGCCCTACTCCCCAACCCACCCACTCTTGCTTCCTGGCCTTGGCATTCCCCTGTACTGGGGCATACGATCTTTGCAAGAACAAGGGCCTCTCCTCCCATTGATGGCCCACTAGGCCTTCCTCTGCTACATATGCAACTAGAGACAAAAGCTCTGGGGCTACATTTTCTTAAAACACTGGGACTGCATCTGTGCATATTACTATCCATAGTCTTTCTGAAAAACAAGAAAAGAGAGCGACTTTGGATTCTGCCCCAGTTTCTTCTTGGCTGCCTCACTGCCATGTTCTCCCCAGCCCCCTAACTGTGAAATAATTTGCTATAGATTCCTTTGTGCTTTTATCTGACTATTTTAATTGAAACCTGGCACTACTTCGGTACACTTTTCCCACTGGGCCACCCCTTTGTATTTTTTTACAATTAATAATTCTGTTAAATCTGTGGGTCGAAGCTACTCTCATTTCAAGATAGTAGTTAGTATTCTACAAAACTCATTCCTTGATTTTATTACTGCTGATAAAAGTTTGCTTTTGCATCCTTCTGGAGAAACTGCGGTCCATCCATCCTCATCTGCATAACTCAATCCAGTATTTTCTCAGTGATGTTTCCTGCAGAAAACAACCACATGCCCCGGCACTTCTCTGTGTCCCAGAATACTATGACCTTGTCTTCCTCTCACATTTAAAATGGTTGTTTACCTATTATTGTTCTCCATGAATTGTAAAATTGTTTAGCAAGAACTGTCACTTGATTAAAGTCCAGGGACATGAGTTCTTATGATTTTGAATAGCCAAATTAAAGCTATAATCATATTACAGGAAAATTCAGGAAATTTATTAGATCATTCGGAATAAGAAATATGCTAGAGCCAGGCAGTGGTGGCGCATGCCTTTAATCCCAGCACTTGGGAGGCAGAGGCAGAAGGATTTCTGAGTTCGAGGCCAGCCTGATCTACAGAGAGAGTTTCAGGACAGCCAGGGCTACACAGAGAAACCCTGTCTCAAAAAAACAAAAACAAAAACAAAAACAAAAATAAACAAAAAAAGAAATAGAGTAGAAAAGTCTAAAGCTTTTTGAAAAATGAAAGAAAATGATAAATGTGACTACACAAAACATTTTACAATTCTCTATAACAAGAGATAGCATAATAATATGATGTTTCATAATGTAAGACATGTTTTCAAAGTGGAATACTAATTTTTAAAAAATATATAGATAAAACTTTAAAAAGAATAAACTAAACAAAAATTCAGCAACTATAGTAGATAATAATTTTATGTAAAATAAATTAAAATAGCCAATTAGCATAAAAAGTATCTTCATAAATGAAGAAATATAATTAAATATGTAATTGTTCACATGTCAAAATAGAAAAAGTCAAATGTTTTGGTATATGCAAATAATTAGTATAAAAAATATGATTATATTATTAGTAGAAATATAAATGAATGCCCCATTTTCAGAGGTAACTTGACAATGTCTATCAAAATTACCTTTATTCAACTTATCACAAGTTGGTACGTATTACTGAATTGTTTATAATAGCAAAGTGTTAAAGAACCAGTGTGTTCATTAACTGAACTAGTGATATAAAATGTTATACGCTAAAGGCTAGGATCCTATATAGCATTAAGATCAATGAGGCCTATGTGTATGTGTAGTATGTAACTAAGAACATTCCATGAGATTGGCTATAGTAGCATATTCCTTGATTTCTGAGTTTGAGGCCAGCATGGACTATATAGTGAGTTCCAGGAACTACATGGAGAGAACCTGTTTCAAAATAATAACAACAATTCAGAAATCTTTCTGAGTAAAATGAAGATATGAAACTATGTACATAATGTACCCTCATTTATACATTATTACTAAATATTATTTATTATACTGGTATATTAAATAATAAATATATAATCATACATTTATTTATTTATTTAATATATATGAGTACACTGTGGCTTCTTCAGACACTTCAGAAGAGGGACCAAGAATACAAGCATGTAGCTGGGCAGTGGTGGCACACACCTTTAATCTCAGCACTTGGGAGGCAGAGGCAGGCAGATCTCTGAGTTTGAGGTCAGCCTGATCCACAAAGTGAGTTTCAGGACAGTCAGGGCTACACAGAGAAACCCTGTCTCGAATAAAATATATATATATATAAGCATGTGTGCCTACCACCACAGGCAGTTTAGACCATAATGGCCTACCTGTTCCTTCTTTCTGAAATGAGAGAAAGTGGCCTCAGAGAGAAGATGTGACTGTAGCTTATCTATCTAATGGTTGGCACAGTAGACCTAGTACAGTGGACTCCCCAAAACTAACGCATAGTCAATGTTTGAAAAAGAAAGCTTACCCGAATAAAAAAAAAAAAGAAAGAAACAGAGGAGAGGCAAAGGAAACCCCAGATATCAATGAGGATACTTTGACAAAGTTATTCTGAGGGAGCAATGCCATCAACTTGAAGATTACAGAAGTGGCAAGCCAGCCTGGGAAGCAAAGTAGTAATCCATGCCTGAATGTAACTACTCAGAATTGTTGTTAAAGTTTCCCAAGCCCAAACAAGGAAATGTGTTGAACATGTAGATATGCTGATAAACTTTGAAGTCTTCTCTTGGGCATAGCATCCTGCCCTGTGAACAAAGGGATGCAGGGTGAGGGTACCATCTGTACTGGTTAGAAAGCTAGACTCAGTATGTTCATCAGGAAAGCTTGTTTGAGCCTCGCCCACTCTTCCTCCTCTCAACGAGACACAGGACCCTTGGCAGTTATATCCTGATGACTTATTGACACTGTTGACTGGGGAAAGACTTGAGCTTTTGCTTCTCATTGGACCTGACTTGCTGGTGATGTGATTCTTCCAGGCTGAGGTCAGGGCTTGTTTTATAGATGCTCTTCTGGTATATGGGCTCCAAAGTGGGAGTTAGTGACAGCAAAATAAACTCCAGGCACTCTTCATTTCGTTTTGTCAGAATTCATTATGGAATTGTGCATGAGAAGTGGGGCAGTTGGGTTTATTTTGGAACAGGGCTCAAGGCTGTCTCACCAAGCTCCATATGACAGGATTAGGCACTTACCCAAAGAGAGGAATCTGGCAGCTAGCCAGGCCCATTCCATACAGTCTCCCCAGAACATGGTCTGAATATATGAATCTGTCGGCACATACTTGTCTGTTGGCATTACATGTGTCTCTCTCCATTATCATTTTCCCCTCTAGTTTTAAAGCCAATCTGCCCCAGAAATTCAGGAGACCCATGGGAACATAGCAGTACACACACTAAAACCCTTGTGGACAGGGATAGACAAAATATCTCCAACCTAGCCAGGCTGTGCCACAAACACAAGATGAAATTTCATGGCCCTGCTTTCCAATAGTAATCATGACTATGAAATTTGATGAAATAAGAAACGCCTGAATAAGAAATGAAGAATCCTTTGAGGAACATGGCATACTTTTAGATAGCTTATTAATTTTGGAAAACATTCTTCTTCCTTCAGAATACAGATACTGTGCCTGAAAGTCTGATCTGTCTTCTAGGTGAATGGAATTGATCTGCGAGGAGCATCCCATGAGCAGGCGGCTGCAGCACTGAAGGGGGCTGGGCAGACCGTGACAATCATAGCACAATATCAACCTGAAGGTCAGTCCAAACTCAGCCTTTGAAGGTTCCAGAATGGCTTTGGGGATACATTGCCGCTTGTCAGTGCTAATCTTGATCAAGATCAGTAATGTTTTTGTTAAACTACTTGTGGTAGAAACTTAATGATTAATGTCCCCTAAATCCCACAAAAATTGTTACTCCCAGTCTTCTGGGAGAACATCAGGCAGTTAGAAAAGCTCACACGAACAGATGAACTCAAATACCCGAAAGCCAGCACCAGCTTCATTCCATTTATGTTCTTATCCAATCACCAGTGGATACTGTAAAAGCAATTCAGACTTCGGAAGTGAGGAGGAGGAGAAATCTCTTCTTTAGAAGTAGATGCGCTAAGCAGACCATTTTTCTCTCCTCAAGACAATACCTTCATTCTCATTAATGTCTTTAGATAGACCACTCACTTTTTCACCTATACGATTCTTTGGAATTAATAACTATAAAATAATCAGGTACTTGATGAGATACTGTTGTTACAAGTTGGATTGGCCAACTGTTTATTGGTAACATCCTAAATGAGATTAACTCCTTATTTAAACATCTGTTTCTCTGATTAAAATGATACTCAGTGATACAACTGGGGTGTGTGTGTGTGTGTGTGTGTCTGTGTGTGTCTGTGTGTGTTTGTATGTGTAATGGACCTCTGCTAATGAAACATAAATACAATATGGTGATGATCCATCTTATTCCGTAAAAAAAAACAAATATGGCTTCCGTCTTTAAGAAATGCAAATGAATTGTTAGGAAAGTATTTAACCACTGGGGATGGGATTACAAAGTGTTGTGAAGGAAAAGCTCAATGAGCCATATATAAAGAACTCCTTTGTCCCTTCAAATGATTGCTCATTAATTTCATGTTACTGTGTGTCCAGTGGAAGGTTGGTGTATGGCTCTTGCCTGTGGCAGCCTATATTTTATCATTATTGGTGGACAGCATGTTCTATAAAAGAATAAATAAATCACCTTCTTTAATGTGTAACTTGGCATATTGGCTTTGTTTGTGCCTGACTTTAGAATCAGAATTTGCAAGCAAATTAAACCAAGTTTTAATAAATGCATTTTGCTGTCAGCCTGTGTCACAGATGCCCATAGAGCTGGTAAAGGAAGGATGAATGATGGTCAGGGATGCAACAAAAGATGAGCACTTGCTTCCTAGATCCTGCTAAGAAGACTTTTTGCTTCTCAAATATTGATGCTTTTCTCTTCTCCTTAGAGGAGGGAGTGTTTCCAAAAGTATCCATTATAAAACAGAAAATGAAAACAATCATGTTCTGGTTCTGTCAGTATGAATTTCCATGCTTCCAAATCAGGCTATAGCCTGATTTTATTTAAGAGCTATACTCCAGTGGGATAATAGACTGTACTTCATCAAGATGCCCATTAAAGGTGTGTCTTATAAATCACTTCAATTGATGGTAATCATGAAACCTGCAAATAACGAAAGTGTCTTTCAGAATGACAACGTTCAGATTCGATTCACAGGAAGGGCCTAGTTTGCCACAGCTTTATGTCAATGAGGTAGTAGCAAGGAGAAGCAATCAGTTTTACTCTCCCTTTTGTAAACTTTATGGGTAGCCAAGCCTTAAGTGAACTGTTGTTTGGAATGAAAGATTGATGAGTTTTTTGTTTTGGTGGTAGAATGGCATTTAAATTGCAAAACAGCTTAAGGAAATAACTGACAATTTACTTATAAATTAACAAGTGAATTGAAGAGTATGCTGTGGGGTTTCATTAGAAAATGCTTAGCAAGCCCCTTTCATTTCTGTCAGTATTGTACCCTCTGTGATAATGCTGAGATGCTATTGCATTTCTTTTGGAGTGGTGAAGAACTACATAGATATCCTTTTCTTTCTCTGGATACTTCCTATGCCTCCGTGTTCCAGGAAAATGGCAAACCAGTGAACCAAAGAAGTCTTCCTTACTACAAAATGTATCAGACAGTGATAAGCAGCATAAAGAAATATAAAGTAATAGTTGAAGTGATAGGGAATTATTTAGTGAGCTGTGTTGAATTATTGGAGTATCCCTCTACCAGATATGGTACAAGGCCAGCAACATAGGCAAGTGTAAAACCAACCTTAGCAAGCTAGAATCTGTAATCTACCAAGATGCTCAGATGACTTGTATTAATGTTTGAAATGTGGCTCTATAGTATACTCGGGTCCATGAAACCATTGTGATTGAACACTGCTGTGTTCAACTCCTCTACCTGAAGCACTGAGAGGTCACATAAAGCCGTGTCATCAGGTTTCATTACTGTTACTGGTGTGCCTCACCCAATGATTGCTCCTCACCCCATAATTTCGCTAGGGATGGATAAAACGCAGGGGCTTTCAGAAGTCTGTGTGTCAGTCTACTACGCATATGTCTTCCCTCTGAATATGGATTATCAAGAATATCCATATGTGTTTTTGCTAGGTAATGAGAGAGTGAAAATGGTCAGGCCTACAGTACGGCCTCTACTGAAGGGAAGGAACAAAACAGGAAGGTGAGATGACATAAGAACAAGTCTCTTCCTGGCACATTCCTCTATGGGCCATGCCAAAGTCAGAGTCCTTAAGGTGTCACTATAAAACTTCTTTGGGTGATTTATTATTTTTAAAACAACAGAAACTCGTTTAAATAATCTTGATCATACCTCCTAAGTCATAAGCTAATTCCAAAGGAATAATATGTACATCTTTTATCAAAGGGCAAAACTCATCTTACTGGGACTATCCACTGAATAGCGGCTTCCATTGGATAGCGGCTTGAAATTAGGTTCTGTACCTGAAGATTCCCAGAGATCTGTGTGCATATGCCATTTTTAAAAGGCTTATTTACAAATGTAATCTTTTCTTTAAATCAAAGTATCGACGGCTTTGTGCATACGAAAGAGCAGCTTTGACATGTAAAAATGTTATTCCAGGATAAATAACTGCATCTTAAATTCTCAGGCAAGACTGGCAAAAGCCATCTGCAGAGCTTGGTCAGAAATTACACCAAATGATAGAAAGCATTTCAGATAAGCCAAACGCTGGACTGGGAAGGAGACATTTGTCTCCTAGTGCAGATCTTGTGCTATTTCATCTTTATGAGTCTGTCTTCTTATATGTTTTCAAATGGATAACGCGAGTTATATATTTTCAGAAGAACCTAGTAGATATTAAATTCAAACTAAAATTTAAAAATAGGATCCTTGATCGCAGGTGACATAGCAACATATGCTCCATTATCTGAAAACTTTCTTACAAACATTTTATCTTCGCTTCATATCTTCTAATTCATAAGAGTAAAGGAATGAACTGAAATCCTATGTAGTTTAACTCCAATCACTGAGAAGTAAAGATTAAAAGTTGTTTAACACACTGGAGGACTGAAGTTCAGTCAGCGTGCAGGTAGAACAGTGTTTTATCTTCAAGTTGTAAGGGCTCCTGAAGCAGAGCCTAGCTGAGCAGTTCTTGAGTTCCTTCTTTCTTTTTTTTTAAAATTAGATTATTTTCTTCATTTACATTTCAAATGCTATCCCCTTTCCTAGTTTCCTCTCCTAAAGTCCCTTCTACCCTCCCCCACCCACTCCTGCTTCCTGGCCCTGGCATTCCCCTATACGGGCATATAATCTTCGCAAGACCAGGAATTCATTATAGTGGCTGACAATAGCCTGTTCTTAAACATAATCCAGTAAGAGCCGTATAAGCTAAGAACTTAAAGGGGTCAGAAAGTTCTCAGGGTAGGTGAGAGCTTTCTCATTTTACTATTATATCTAGCTTGTAACTGCTATTGTTGTTGTTTGTATGTTATGGCTAATATTAGCAACTCTTTTAATGTAAAATGCTTGCTAGACTGGAAATACTGATGGCTAAAAATCTCAAATATATTATGAGTTCCTCTTCTCGATTATGACTCATTCCTGCACCATAATTCATCTATCTAGCCATCTATATACATTAAATCATCCCTCAACATGCTCTATTATGTCCAATATAATACATTTCTGAATATGTTACATTAATGTTGGCATTATTGAAGAACAGAATACTATAATTTTAGTGAACTATCTGGAAGAAAATTTTACATGACACTAGACTTTGTATTGCTTAGCAATATACTTCTCTTTAACCATCTCTCTCTCTCTCTCTCTCTCTCTCTCTCTCTCTCTCTCTCTCTCTCCTCTCTCTTTCCTCTCTCTCTCTTTCTCTCTCTCTCTCTCTCTCCTCTCTCTCCTCACTCCCCCAATATACCTACATACAATAACAGGTAATACACCAGCATCTAAAAACTCTCCCAACCTTCTTATTCATTCAGTGTGTCCTTTTACTGAAGTCTTGGTTGTCAACTCTAACCTCATTTGCCGTGTAGCAAAACAGGATATGACTATGCAGAGTGTGAGATTTGTGGGGGATTCTCTGCAGATACCTTGATGATTAATGATGCTGAGTCTGTCTTACTATGCCAGAAAGCCACTTTGGACCTAGAACAATTCAGCCAAAATAGAAGCAGGCATCACTTTCTGACTTGGAAGTTTCCACTGACCTCATTGTCTATTCTTGGAATGTTAAATATCAAACACATCAAAATGACTAAAATCTTCTGTTGTTTTTACTAATTGGAGGGAGGGGAAATTCCCTTGTCATCTACTAACATAAATTACTCAATACTAGAAGGAGCCAAATAATGTATTTGCTGAGAACACTCTGACAGCCAAGGTCCTTAGATCCACACCTACCATTTGCAATATTTAGATAAAGGCAAGGAAATAACGGATTTTTAAAGCATTCTTTATTTTATTTTTTTTAAATATTTATTTATTTATTATATGTAAGTACACTGTAGCTGTCTTCAGACACTCCAGAAGAGGGCGTCAGATCTTGTTACGGATGGTTGTGAGCCACCATGTGGTTGCTGGGATTTGAACTCTGGACCTTCGGAAGAACAGTCGGGTGCTCTTACCCACTGAGCCATCTCAACAGCCCTAAAGCATTCTTTATTATACTACTGCTACAAAAAGAAAACAATTTTTACAAGCGAACGCTTCAATTTTATGCAGAAGTTCATGTTGCAGGAGACAATAGAGGAGTACAAACCCAGATGGATTTAAAATACCTAGTCACTCAAGTCCATTCCCTGCTGTTCAGAAGAGTTGACCAAACATCTGATTGGATAGCCTCTTACTTAAGCTAGTTTGCAAATTTAGCCACAAGTAATGAAGCATGTGTTTGTCCAGCCCATGCTCAAGACCACACCACTTTTCTGAACATTGATTCCCCTGTGGTTAAATATTGATTTTTTTTTTTTTAAAGGAGTTGGAGGGTGTAGAAGGGAGGTTAGGACTCAGTAAGATGTAGTCTGTTGGCCTGGAAATAACTATGGCAAGGCTTTCTTTAAGACTCTTGAGCAAATGTTCTATGAAATTTAACTTATAATTAAGTGTGTTATCAAAGAAAAATAAAAATTATAGTAAGTTGTTAATTCTTAAGTGTCCTCTTTTTATTTCATACATTTTAAAGATGGAAAAAATAAAGATGGAGAAATTCTGCTTTCACTTACAGAAAGGGAAATATATATACATATGTATATATCCATATACATATGTATATATATGCATGCTGTTCTGTGGTCAATAGGATTTGAACTTTTTATGTTTTAAAATTAATTAAAATAGGCGTGCCTGTTTCTTTTAGGGTGTTTTAAATTAACAATTTATTGTTCATGGCTCTTAGTTTATAGGCCTTTTGTATCTAAAAGCTTATAAGCCTCATAAATCAATAATTCCTATAATTCTTGAGCTCTAAAATAAATGTACTGAAGTTAAAATGAAGTGATATGAGAAAAATCTATTTCAGGAAATCATGTATACAGAATGTTGAAATATTGGAGGTCTTTTGAATACTCACAATTATAAATAGCAGCAGCAATATATAATATAGCAAATATAGCAAATCAAAGCCTAGGGAAGATAAAGTGTTCATCTTTAACATGCTTCACAGAATGCTAATCCAAACAGGATTACTGACAGACTCATTGATTCAGCTGGCCAAGTCTGTCAAAAGCAAGACGATCCGAACTACGTTAGCTCAAGATGGTTTTCTTAAGCCCTCTCTGTTTGCTGAGACACGTTATTTCCCCCTACTAGGGATAACCTTTTTATTAATAGAGAGTTGCTTATATACTGGGAACATTAAGTAGAAACAGAGCAAAACTTACTCATTCAAGCTTCTTTCTGCTGATAGTCACGAAATACTTCCAATAAGTGGGCGGCAGCAGTCCTGCATATCAGAGGTAGGACAGATGGAGAACAGACGCGGTCACCGCCCTGATGAGCCTGCAGTCAAATGAGACCTCACTGGTGAGGGACAGAAGCTGCTGTCCCTGCTGTAGAGACAGAAGAGAACCTGGATACTGACTCAAGTGTATGCAAAGCCAGACCAAATGGAATTCCATGACAGACTGGAAAATCAAGAAAGCGAGCTCTAATACTCTCTCCGATCTCCAGAGTGAATAGGAATCAACTTGTCCACACACAGCAGAATAAGCGACATGGAAGAATGTTTTAGGAGGCAAATCTCTATGGGAAAGAGGGGTCTGCAGCACAGAGGGACTGAAAGCAAGGCAGAGAAAACTGGAGAAACACAGTATGTAAGACAGATGAGAGTGTAGAGTGCGTCTCACAAGATGTAAAGTAAATGATTGACAGGCTATTGAAATGTTTTAAACCTCAGAACAATGGGATCAGATTTGCTCCTCAAAAAGATGTCTCTGGCAACTGAACGGAGAATGGTTCAGCAAGTACTTTATGGGTCAAAGTAGACTACAGAACCACCAATCTTTGGAGTATTAACTCTCCAAGATCTCCTCTCTCTCTCTCTCTCTCTCTCTCTCTCTCTCTCTCTCTCTCTCTCCATCCCTAATATCTTAACTCTTGGGCTTGCAAAATGGCTAAGTAGGTAAAGGTACTTGCTACCAACCCTTGGATCCCTGGAAGCCAAAACATTAGAAGGAGAAAGCAAACTTCTGCAAGCTGCCCTCTGACCTCTATACCTATGTTATGGTACACACCCACCCATATACACACAAGTACAGACGGATATACACACAGAACAAAGAAATGTAATGATAATAATGCAATTCCTATTGTACTGGGACAGGGTTTTAAATGATGGTTGGCCATGTGTCATTGAAAATGGAAGCAATAGAAATCTCACCATTCCAGAGAAATAATGTTTGCTAGATCAAAGATGTAGAAAAATAGGAAGAAATTAGATAGATTCAAGAAGATAATAGATAATAAAAGTATTAGTTTCAGAGATTGGCTTAATAAAGATACATAAATTCACTTGGCCTCAGGATATGCTAACTGTAATTCCCCACACTTGGAAGATACGGGTGGGAGGATAAGGAGTTGAAGGCCTGAGCTACATTTCGTGTAAAATCAATAAAGTGAAAACTTGAGAACTGAGAGTCTTGAGTTTGAAGTTTGGTCCTAGGAAAAGTTATGGTAACAATCTGGCATAAAGACAGGTAGAAAGCACAACAGTTACTAGCTGAAGTTAGTGACAGCCTTTCTGTGTGTAGCAACATTACTTTCCAATGTTTGCTGGCAGAATTGGTGCAGATGATCATAGACTGTTTGGAATGTGGTAGACTATTCCTACCAGTGTGAGTTCCTTCCTTGTGGCATGTACGTGTGGTACGTGTGCATTGTGGGCTGCACCATGCTCAGATCTGAGGCTTGGTTATCTATAACTCTTCATCATTGATCTTTGGAGCTAGAAGTATTGTGTTAAGAGCTCTGGTCTAGCATGTGCAAATCTCAGGGTCTGATTCTCAGCACCACAATAAAATTGTTGATATTTAATATTAAACAAGTGTTGCTTGGAACTGAAGAGGTACCTCAATAGTCAGGAGCACTGACTGTTCTTGCAGAGGACCGGAATTCCCTTCCCAACACCCATATCATGACTCACAACTGTCTGTAGCTCCAGTTCTAGGGGATCTATGACCGTCTTCTGGCCTCTGATGGTACCATGTATGGGCAAAGTGCACATGCTGACATGCATGCAAAACACTCATACACATAAAATAAAAATGATTTTAAAAAAATATTTGCTCCATTAGATCTGATTATATGCTTCCATGAGTGAGTCTGATGTTGCGACAGACTGAGTTAATTCAAGACAAAGGACTCTTAGATTTATTATGGTTTCTGAAAGAAACAAAAATAGTGCTGAAAAAAGTGGCTTATCCAAATGAATCCAAAAATTGGCCTCGAAATTTTTTATATATGGAATACACTAAGTAAAACATAAAATATTAACCAGCACAAAAGTAAGATTTTTTCTAAAACAAATTAATAGTATAAATATTTAAATTTTTTTAATGTGACTATGCCAGTACCCAACGTACTATAAATTACCAAGGGTGCAAGTATCCCAAAAGAAACCTCCATTTAATTGTTCTTCATTAATTGCTATGGCTTTCTAGAAAAAAAAAATGGAACATTTAATATCCTTTAAAGAGGCCACTGGGATCCAAAGGGATATAAAACAAGGTTAACATCACCCCTTGAAAACATGGACAAGAGTTAATTTGTTTCACTCAATAAATATCTTCACATGATGGTACTTATGATAATCCTTTATTATGTGACAGTCTTCTCTTAATTCCTCTTGTTCAAGGTCACTAAGAAATAACCTCATCAAATGACTGGCTTTTGAGTAGTGTAGGCAGTTATATTCCTTTTGATATGATTCGTTACCTATTTCTATCTTTTAAATTATCTTTGAAATAATTGAATTTCTTAAAATAAGTAATATGCATGGTGGGGTTGCATCCAATAAGCAGAAGGAGAGCAGCAGTGTCAGTGGCAACTCCTCATTGTCAGGCAGTTAATACCGAGTGCAAGAAAGGCCCTCTACAGGAAACATGCTTCTCTCTGGAATGGTCCCAGGTAGAAAGTCAACAAGGTAAGAGGTTGGACTGTGTGTACAGGCTGAATCTATTCCTTAAAATAAAGATAAAAATAAATGAGAAACAGCTGGGCACCAAAAGGATCCCCACATGTTCTGCTCTACACTACCATCAGTAGTCCACATGTCAATAGACTATTTGAAGTGTTCAATCACAATGTCAAATGAATATGTAGCACTAATAATTATTATCATTATGGAGTTACTTGTATATCTAAATCTTGATATGTCTTATGCCAGTGATTCTCGAGCTTCCTAATGCTACGACCCTTTAAAACAGTTATTCATGTTGTAGTGACCCCAACCATAAAATTATTTTGTTGCTACTTCATAACTGAAATTTAATTAACTGTTATAAATCATAATCTGATATGCAGGATATCTGATACGGGACCCACAGGTTGAGAACTACTATCTTATGCCATTTAATCCTCATAAGACATTAATAGACATGGTTATGTCCTTATTCTTCAAATGAAGGAATAAAAATCTGAAGAAAAAAAAACATGATAATTAGATGGCCAAGGTGAAATTTTCACAGTGGCTAGCCTGCTCTCAGGCCCATTGACACCACCACATCACCCAACAGGAGCATCAAGGTTTTAACCACTTCCCTCTATGCCCTCACCCAGCCCCCTCTTTATTAGGAAGGTGTAAAAAGCTGTAGTCTTCCAACTAATGGAAGTGAGGTGCTTGGATTTGACACTTCCCTTGAAAGCCTTTGAAACTTGTATCAGTGTAGCTTAAGCTCTGTCTATCTGCGCTGTGCTGCTGAGCCTGCTCCAGAACTCCCAGAAAGCATTTCAAATTTGGCAAGATGTTGTGTAATAAAATACACACCAAGTGTCTGGGCAATTGAAGGAAAAAGGGCAGTGATTAGGGTTTCAAACTGGATATAAAAAGAATTCAGATTACCACTGAAGTACGGACTTCTGAATGTCATCTGTTCTAAATGGAACAGTGATTAGAGAGAAAGAGAGAGAGAAAAAAAAAACGACATCCGAAAAGGTCATGAAAAGACAAAAACAGTAGCAATTTTGAATTTCAGTTAAATGGCTGAAATCTGGGGCATCACAAATGGAAATTCTCTTCAGTGCTCTCGCCCTGATGCAGAGGCCTCTGCTGTGAGAGCAAAATGCATGCGATTCCCCAGTGCTGTGTCGACTTGATAATTAGTGATTTCTACTTGAACAAAGTCATGCCTAATGTGTACGAGGAAATGAAAAGTCTGTCTCAAGGCAATAGCAAAACAAAGAGAGGGTAAAAGAAAAAAAATTATATGTATATCAGAAAAATGAGACAGATAGGGCTTATTGCCAGTAAATATATATTATCTCTAGCAACCATGAGAGACTATGAATATAATGGGCTCCCTTAATAAGTGGGGTTTTTTGGGAGTGGAAGTACACGTAAGAAGAGACAAAAGAATATTTGAAAATGCAGCCAGAATGTAAGGCAATGTTTCTCCATCCTTCCAGAAGCACAGCCTCCTCAAAGTGATTTGGCTTCTATAACCTTCAGATTTATCATCTCTAAAAAGAGGTCAATAACACATTAAAAAGATAAAGCTAATACTAACAAGTACTTTATATATGATATACATTATTTTATACAATCTAATATTCTCATCCTCGTAAGCCCTAAATAAACTATGGAATGAGAGTTATGACAATCCCCACTTTTTTGATAAAAAATGATTCCCTATAGCTGAGATTGCCCTTGAGCTTCTGATCCACTTGCCTCTGCCTCCTACGTGCTGGAATTTAAGAGTAAGTCCCATGCCAAACTTATGCAATGTGCAGGATACTGTGTATGCTAGACAGGCACTTTCCTGCTGAGCTCTATCTCTAGCCTCTGCTCCCTGCTTTGGAGAGAAAGAAACTAAGACACAATACAGGTAAATAACATTTCCCAAGACTGCACAGAAGGAAAACTTAGAGGCCTGGATTTCTGCTGTTGAGTAGCTATTTCTCTTGGCAAAACAAGGATCTGTTTTAATTTCTTCATAGCCCTCATGAATGTATTCACAGTGCTTGCCACATATTGTTAACCTTTTCAAAAATTTCTTTTTGTTGTTGTTTGTCTGCCTATAGCCTCTTTGATCCCAGGTGAAAATTAAATTCCACAGCAGGGACAATTTTTACTATACTACTGGTTGGTATAGCCTTAGCAACTAGAACTGTAGCAGGCATACAATATTTACAATACAATTTATGGTATTTTGAGTTATACTTGCATTAACTTTGTAATATAACAGTGTTGAGAACTTGTAGATGATAAAATAATCAGATTTTTAAATATATGCATTTAAATATATAAATATATATTTTTCATATATATTAAAAGATTCTAAGAGATGGGAGCATGTTAATAAGACTGCTAATAGTGAGTTCAAGGCGCTCACAAAGATTAATGCAAGGTTTGTTCACTAAAGATATTCTTGGCAGTTACAAGGCACATATGTTTTTTCTCAACTTTCCACAACGGAATTAAAGACAGACACAGTCTCATTTTCCAAATTGATAAGAAGAACACAGCGAATTCAACGGTTTTGGGGAGCCAAAATGAAATACCAAAGGCAGATAAGCTTAACTCATAACTCATTATGAAAATAAGCAAGCGAAGGCTCCCAAGCTTAGTCTTAACCGCCATGCTGTTTAGAAGGAGAAAACAAGACAATAGTGGTTGTCAGCGTCTGAGTATCTGAACAAAAGGCACCAAGTCCAGGACATCGAGTGGACATTGTGGTGCCAGGCACTGAAGGGTCTACAGGGACCTGCTGTCCATCCATTACCCACAGATACACCCCAGGAAAGCACACCCCAGCTCTTTACTATCTATATTTAAGCAGTGGTTCCAATCCCTTGGCCTTCTGTTAGTGGGGTAAGGAAATGATTTCTCACCATCCAGTTGGAGAAGGCCATCTGAATGGTTCACTTTTCCCTGTACTACCCCATTGCTGGGCACTGAGAACAGACAGTTGATCTCCCATTTACGATAGCTGACAAAAGATCATTGGTCCTCCATGCTCGCCTCATGGATTATTCTACATGTGGAATTCTAATCTGCATTTGGGATGTTTCCTTCAAACTCTGCTACAGATAAAGGCTAAAAGAGAACAGTTGAGATACAGCCTTTGGTACACAAATGAGGACGTTTTTGATTTATATTCAAAGGCAAGTCCAAAGCAAAAGGTACTTTCCTGTCAGGACACCAAACAACAATGTAAGAGCCCTAATTTTGGTTGATAATGTATTCTAGCAACTGTGTGTGTGTGTGTGTTTGTGTGTGTGTGTCTTGTGTGTGTGTGGGGTGTGTGTGTATATATATATATATATATATATATATATATATATATATATATATATATATATTGAATTTTAAAAGATAAATTTTTCTCCTCTGAAAGACAAAAACTATGACATCAGGATCATTTATAATACAAATCTGTGCCTCTGATTTTTTAAAATAATTTCCCCATTGAACAGTAATTTAAAAAATATAAAGATTTTCTTTTAATCCTCTGTCTTATGGAGATGATAACTTTTTATCCTAAGAGTTTAAAAGCAGGTTGACATGCAACTATGAGAAGTCTCCTAGGGTGTTAATTTGGCTACTTTTTTTCAATACCAGAGACAAAAAAAAAAACAGAGAGAAAGAAAGAAAGAAAGAGAGAGAGAGAGCGAGAGAGAGAGAGAGAGAGAGAGAGAGAGCAAGGGAAAGGAAATATATTAGCCCTTTTTCCTCTCATCAGTTCTCTGTGTCCTCAGAGTTTCAAGAGGAGGGAAGATGCCATTTTAATGCTATAATGGAATACATATTTTGAGCAAAGTGTTAAGACTCCTTCCAGAAATCTGCACTTTATCCAAGTCACTTACATCTAAGATGCATGTCTTCTCCGCCTGCCAACACCTACCTGCCTAAGTTTCTGCAGTCTGGATCTGAGTTTCTCACTGCTCACATCCGAGGCAGACCAAATACACCATGACCTCAAAGGAACTGTCTAGGCAGTGGCTAAAATAAAGAGCAACTGTTGAATGAATAAAGAGGCATTGTGGATAAGTGACCACAGCATGCTCTGGAGCCAGACTCTCTGGAATCCATTCCTAGACCTGTCACTTACCAGCTGTGACCCTTTCAGCTATGTACACTAGAAAAAACTGAGATAACCTTATAAAACGATGTGAAGATTAAATGAGTTGATATTTATAAGCTCTTAGAATAGGACCTTAAAGATGACAAGCTCTAAATGTTGACACAAATGGAACCTCTGATCCAACTTCACTACCAAGACAAGATCATTGAGATTAGACTTCCACTATGATGTACACAAATCCTGTAGGCACTGGCCAGAGGTTGGGGGAATCACCATTCTTTTTAAGCATCAATCATTCATATAGCTCAGATATTTATGACGCTTCGTCAGATATATCCATTCATGCCACAGTGGTGGATTGAACATCTACATAGTAAGTATATAAGCATTTTTTTGGTTTCAGGAGCTGGGAAAGACAGAGTTGAAAACTGTCCCCTCCCCTTGCCCATAATTATCACCCACCCTCACTGTGATTTTCCCCCACCCCCACCTTTATATTTGACTTATGAGAGCTGTTAGTCAATGTTTGGTTATTTCTGGCTATCGCAAAATACAATTATGATATTCAATATGCTGCTATGAGACATGGTTTCATTGACTGAGAAGTGACTTCCATTTCATTCTATCCATAGTCAGAATCCACCATACATAGAGTTATGTTGTGTTTTGTTTTGTTTTCTCTAACTCTTGGCCAGTGTTGTTTTATCTGACAACATGAAGTATGATGAGGTACAATGCCTGTTTTAGAATGGAACTGCTTCATAAGAACATGAAATCTGACAACACACGTTCTAAATGCACAATACTTTCAAAGCTGAGTTATCAGCCTGAGACACTAGGAGGAGAATAAGACACCAAGAGAAACATTGTAGAAATTAATGAGTCTAAATAAAGGGATTTTTTTAAGGAATGGGAAATGGTCCTGGCATAATTAATTCTGAATCTAAGTTCATCTACTATGAGTTCATCTACACCGATACTTACTATTCCACTGGTCCTCTGTAAGATGCATTCTTAACCGCAAAATGTAATAATATGATGAAATATCTAATCTTTCATTTTGTTTGGTTTGGTTTGGTTTTATCTCCTGAGTGCTGGTATTAAAAGCGAGAGCCACCATATCTGTCTGAAACATGCATTTTATGATGATGAGATCATGAGAATTCATATTTTCCTGGAATTCACATGGCAAAGAGTCACATGTGACATAAGTGAGGTCAGCACCTTTATATCCACTTATGGTGGTGGCATCCTTCTTATTTACAAACAAGAGAGCAACTTGGAATTAAAGTGGGTGAGAGAATGAAACTATTGTAGAAATGCCCTTAGTTCAAACTAACTTATCAACTCGCCAGCCGCAAGTGTTATCTCACAGAACACCTTACTAAAATGTGGCATATAAGTCCATGGTACACCCCAGGACAAAATGTTAATGCTCCATGCTAGTGGTGTGACAGCCAAATTTAGGAACCTCTGCCATCAGGAGTGAGCAGGGAGATTGCAGTTTCAAAAGCCAAACCAGCAGGGCAGGTAAAAATAGGAAACCAGCACGGGGAATGCCAGGGCCAAGAAGTGGGAGTAGGGAGGGGTAGGGGAACAGGGGTGGGGGGAGGGTATAGGGAACTTTCGGGATAACATTTGAAATGTAAATAAAGAAAATATCTAATAAAAAAAAGAAATTTTAGAGGCTTACAAAATAAATAAATAAATAAATAAATAGGAAACCGAAATCAAAGTCAGCAAGCAAGCAACAAACAAGCAAACAAAACTCTGCTAACCTTTCTAATCTACACTGTATCACAGATCCTTCCCAGGATTTTAAGTTTCTCAGAAGTTATAACCTGACAGTTTAATGCTTAATCCTTATGCTAGTGTATATTGTCACCATCACAAATAGAGTAATTTCCAAACTTATGCACAGCACAGAATGTCATAGTCAACAAAATCTGTAGTGCAAAGTGTGAGGCAATGGGGAGCTCATGGTAGCAATTGTATCATGCTACCATGATTACTTAGCTAAAAGGGGATTGAAACTTCAGCAGGATAATCCAGCTACAGCATGGTCTTCCTAGTGTTTCCAACATCAAGAAACTATTAGCAAGAGCCAGGGGTGTATGAAGAACATCTGCACAGATGTTAACCTGTAACCCTAGCACCCTGGAGTTTGAGTACTATACAGTGAGACTCTGTAGCTGAAATTGAAACAAACAAGAATGAAAAGAGATGGGGGAGGGTGGGGAAGGGAAAGAAAGAAAAGAGAAGGGAGAGGGAGGGAGGGTGGGAATTAAGAGGGAGGGAGGGAGGGAGAGAGAGGGAAATAAGGAGGGAGGGAGGGAAGGGAGGAAGAGATATAGATGAAAGGAGAATGGGGAAAGGATGGAAAGGGAGTGGTGGGATGTTAAGGTTAGTTTTGATTTAGCAGTAGCAGGTAGAGTTTTGAAAATTAGAGAAATAAAGGGTTGTGCATCTGAATCAGCAGAGAAATCTTATATATAAGATCGAGACAGATATAGCACCACACACTTACAGAATTTAGCACTCCAGAGGCTGAGGTAGGAGGAGTAGTGTGAATTTAAAACCATCCTGGACTACATAGTAAACTCAAGCTTATCTGGGCTATAGTGTGAGGACCCATCTCAAATGAAAACTAAAATAAGGGACCTGGCCTGTGACTTGGCAAAAATGACTAATGTTTTGGTTTCTCTCTTTTGTTTAAAGAGCATGTCTCTTTGTATTTCATTTTTCTTTTCTTTTTCTTAAGCCCTTAAATAGTTAGACAAGGAGCCATGAGCATCTTAAGGAGTACAGGAGCGTGCACAACAGTGTGTACAGGAGTGTGCACAATAGTGTGAACAGGAGTGTGCACAGCAATATGCACAGCAGTGTGCACAGGAGAGTGTACAGTAGTATGCACAGTAGCGTGTACAGGAGTGTGTACAGCAGTGTGCAAAACTGTGCACAGGAGTGTATACAGGAGAGTATATAGCAGTATGTACAGGAGTGTATACAGGAGTATGTTCAGCAGTGTGTGAAGGAGTATGCACAGCAGTGTGTGAAGGAGTGTATACAGCAGTGTACACAGGAGTGTGCACAACAGTGTGTACAGGAGTGTGTATAGAAATAAGTACAGCAGTGTGTACAGAAGTGTGTACCAGAATATGTACAGCAGTGTGTACAGGTGTGTGCTCTCCATGGCTCTGTGGTACTTACTCAGTGTCCCTCAAACAATAATGCTAACTTCATAGAATTGGAAGAGAATGATCTCAATATCCAAATAAAAAAGTTTTCAAACATAAGTGACGTTGGTCCTAGGCTCTGTGCTAGACGGCATGTTTGTCAGGGTGAGTGGGCCAGCTCCAGGCCTCAAAGGCAATGCCCATTTTGAGACACATAATCAACGAGCTGCCAGGGTTGATTTAGTAGGGGACATATAGCACAATCATTTGTACTGTTGAAAGAAGTCTAAGGAAGTTAGTAATTAAAGTCAAGACCTGAGTGATCCAGTCAGTGGCAGTGAAAACGCTGAAAGGGAATGGAAGTTCAAGCAGGAGGAGCAGTATACACAAAGTTCTAGAGACGCATTGACAAGGCCCACGTGTTTCAGAGATAACCACTTTTAGAATAATTACAGATGAAGGATAAACTGGGCATTGACCAAGTTTGCACCACCATGCAAGGCCACACCAACATCTTGACAAGGAAGATCTTATAAATTCAAAGTGAATCTTTGAGGAAAGTTTAAACAAAGGAGTTATTTACCAAAAAAGTGAGTAAATTATAATTTAACAGATATCCAGAACTGTTACCCACAGCAAGCAGAGACCCTTCTGACACGGGAAAAAACAAAAAGAAGAAGCAGTTTCTTGACTCAGAAAAATGTTCTGAAGAGGCTGAGATCCTGCCTGTAGGAATCAATGGACAAATTGACACTCTTGCCACCATCCTTCCTTTGAGCCTCCAACTAATATTCTCTCCTTGCCAAACCCAGCAGAAGACAAACGTGGCCCCTGTGTAGGTTTCTCAGATGCAGAGCATGGCTGTGAGGGATGGAGACTTGAAAAGTCAACAAGCAAACATTATTTGGCATAAATCTGAAAAGGAAAAGTCACTTAAACCTTGAAAGGTCCTTTAACTTAATGCTGAGAAGTTTGTCCTTTATCCCAAGAACAAAGAGGCATTAAAAGATGTCAAACAAAAGGAGTGCTTTAAAAAGACCCTTCAGGGTGTGTTCTGTGTAAATGAGTGGAAGGCAAGAAGGGGGAATGGATAGAGCCTAGACAGAAGGGACTATGTTATCCAGGCAAAACACTGAAAGGAAATGAAGGTGGAAGCAGAGATGGGGAGGAAGGACTGGGATAAAGATGCTTCTACAATGAAGACATTTGCTTTACTGTTTGTTTTTATGGTAAGTGGATGGAAATGGTGAGAATAGAGAATGACTGTGTAACAAGTAACAAGAATGAATTGGGAAAGTAAGCCACTGGAAAACTAAGGAACATATTATTTGGCTTTGAGGCTCTGTTTTTCTCCTATACAAAGCTGTGACCCAACTCATTCAATTCCCTTGAGGCCTTATTTTATTGACTTTTCCTCAGGGAACCACAACTCTCAGGCTTGGCATCGTGTTTTGGTTTTGTTTTCAATCACTATGCCTTGTGAAAATAATTGCCTGCTTCATGCATAGGTTTTAGCTAACTGACCCCTCAGTACCTCACAAGAAGGTGGTTCATGATCATACCCACTGAGCTATTAAGGAATTCCTCTGTCCATGCCTCAAAGTTTGTGTGCATAAATAAAAGTCACCCTGCTAAGGGAAAGTTGGGATATGGTCTCTGCCTTCCAAACACCAGGAAGCATGCTGGACATTATCCATGCTGGGATAATTTATTAAAACATCTTAAGAAGCTTCAAGACTTCCTTTCTAATTTCCTATTTGAGTCGCTATCTGGGACAAAGCTGGACTGAGCTGGTAACTCCAAATTTGGGTTCTGAGTGTCCCTCCTGGTATCCATAGTCTTCTCTAGAAAGAGACAGCACAATGGTTGGTCCACATTAGCTACCAGCATAATGTTTACTGCAAAGAACGTCATCGGTTTAAAACCACCCTGAGGACAGAACCCAAAGGCTCCATCCACCATTCCATGATTTTTGTCCCGACAGGAACTGCTCTAGAGACTAAAGTGAGATCTCATAGAAGCAGCGAGGGTGACAGACAGTAGCATGAGTGAATATATTGAACGGAGAGAACTCACACTAAATTGAAGTCCCACAACCAAAAATCGTTAGAAACAGTGTGACAGCAAACACATTGGCTAACCTCCCCCACAAGGTCACAGCAGTGTTAATTAAAAGAAAGCCCAGGGTGGTCAAGCAAGCTTTGGAAAGTGCTTTTAGAGGGCCTCGTGCTAACTGCTGTTCACTGTGGGCACTTGCCCATTCCATTTGCAAACCTGGGCTCCTGCATGCCCTTCACTGCAAACACAGCCTCTGCTGTTCTCCCCTCCCCTCTCCCTTTCTAGTCAGCTTCCAGGTCACCTCAGGGCTGTTTCCTCTACTGAGCTTCAAGTTGCTAATGTTTTCTCTTCTGAACTTGCTTGTGCTTTTTCTATACAGTTGCTTAAGACTTCTATTTTGCATCACAGTGATTTGTGACATTTTCCTCTTTAGGTCAGAATCTTTCTGCTTCTCTTGTGTCTGGAATGTATTACATGCCCAATACATAACTCATAGCTATGGATTCAATAGATGAAGCAATTGGAACCTTAATCAACCAGTGAAAAGGAATGAATGTGTTCTTTAAAGTATGCTTTCTTGGCCTGGAGAAATGTCTCAGTGTTCGAGACATTTTCGGATGAGTTAAATTCCACTTCTAGCACAACCATCTGTAAGTCCAGTCATGAGAAATCTAATGCAGTTTCCTGACCTCCTCCATCACTTCAAGTGTGGGATTTGTGCACATGCAGGCAAATATTCATACCCATAAAATAAGTAAATCTTAAAAAAACAACAACAGAGAATTATTTCACTAGACCCATTGAAAGCATGCATCTTATAGTTTTTCTCCATCAAAAGTTCAATAGTCACATTGATTAAAAATATTTTATTGCATTAAAGAATTATGAGGAGAATGGACATAGGAAAGTACATTAATATACGTGCATGAAAATGTCATCATGGAAGCTCACTATTTGACTTTTAAAACATTGTGTTGCAAATGGCAAACATCCTAAGATCTTATGAATGTAATAGGATTATAGGGTAATTCTGAAAACACAGAGAGATAATCAAAATCTAAATGGCCAACATGGGAAGTAGGATTAAAATTATAATATTTAATTTTTAAATTACTTCTATTGAGCCCTTTGTTAAGGATTTAAGATGTATGCCAAGCACTAGGCTGAGCAGAACACATCTATTTTGTTTACTCTTCAAGGAAAGCAGATGAGGTCAAAGTTTGTAATCCCTCATTCTGTGAATTAACAATTACATCACCTAGCCCTTTAGGGGCAGACCTGGGTTTCATACATGATCCACTCTTCAGAGTGTGGAGTGGTAATGTGCCCTGGAAACTCAAGAATCATGAGATTTGCTCTAGTGATGGACAGGGAGGGAGAGGAAAGAAGGGCACTGATTTCTACCAGGTGAAATATAATATACAGGAAAAAGGAGCCCAGGACCTGAAAGGAAGCTTCACTGAACAACAGACCATGCAGGCTGGGCTAGTCCCTGACTGAGGGAGTTATAGGTGTTGGGGGATAACTAAAAGAAGTGACAGTTTAGAAAACCAACCAATCCAGAAGTGGTAGGCAGAGTTGACAGGCAGCAGAGAGAATGGAGACTTCTTAATTAAGAGATTCAGAGTTTTTTCTCCCCTGAAAGAGAAGAACATTTTTATCCAGTAAATTCTTATCTGAATGTAGACTTTCTGGATGACCAGTGACTAACCTAAATGACACAACTGTTTAGTGGGCACAGATAACCTTCCTCCTCTGTGCTGACTCAAGTTCACAGGGACAAGTGCACAAGATGACCAGTGCAAGACAGGTAGTTGAATAACAGCTTTCTTGCAGATGGTTGCAGAAAGTTGGTGACACAGGAGGCAAGGCAAATATAAGACACTGAGACAGACGGAAGGGAATGGCGTGGATGGTCTTTCCTTTAGTCTCTGCTCCACCCTTTGTCTCTGTATCTTGCCCCACCTGGGGATCGATCCCATTAAACAGTCACCAAACCCAGACACTATTGTGGATGCCAACAAGTGCTTGCTGACAGGAGCCTGATCTAGCTATCTCCTGGGAAGCTCTGCCAGTGCCTGACAAATACAGAGGTGGAATCTCTCAGTCAACCATTGGACTGAGCACAGGATCCCCAAAGGGGGAATCTAGAGAAAGGACCAAAGGAGCTGAAGGAGCTTGCAGCCCTATAGGAAGAACAACAATATGAACCAACCAGTACCTCCAGAGCTCCCAGGGACTAAACCGCCAACCAAAGAATACACATGGAGGCACCCATGACTCCAGCTGCATATGTAGCAGAGAATGATCTTATTGGACATCAATTGGAGGAGAGCTCTTGGTCCTGTGAAGGTTCTATGCCCCAGTGTAGGAGAATGCCAGGACAGGGAAGCAGGAATGGGTGGGTTGGGGAGCAGGAGGAGGGGAGAAGGGATAGGGGGCTTCAGAGAGGAAACCAGGAAAGAGGATAACGTTTGAAATATAAATAAAGAAAATATCTAAGAAAAAAAAAAGAGTGATGTGGAAATCACAACCTCAGGTGGAAGGAATAATAGAAGAGGGCAAATGGTTACAGAAACCCCCAAGTCCTACAGCTCATCATAAAGAAAGAGATAGTCCTTAACTTTAGAGCCAAAAGAGGCAGTCCAAGCCCTGGCTATGAGGTGAGCATGTTCAAAGTCTGTTCACCTTTGAAAGGCTCTATGTGTTCCACCTCTATTTTTAAAAGCGCATCTTCCAAACACAGTGTTATCCCTACCATGATATTCCTAGTGGCTTTCTTGTTCTGCCTCTGAATATCCTTGCTTACATCTACAGCCATTTTAAAGTCACATTGGACTGTATAGTGGTTCTCCCTACACTGTACTCTGTAGAGTCCAACCAAATCTTCAAATGCTCTAAGTTCCCTGGCATTCAATCAGCAGAACCCGGGGCAGTAATAGGAAGTAAAAAAATCTCCAGCTCCAGAAGCCGACTGACCTGGATTTTATCTCCAGCTCTCTCAGCTACTCTGCCAACCTCTAAAAGACGCTTAGCATCTCCATCCAGTTTCCTCAGGAGGAAAATATGGATTAGATAAGTACTTCACCAGTAAAATATGTAAACAAGATAATGTGGGGAAATCCTCTTTGAATATTCTTATATGAATAAGACAGTGGGAGGCTATGGCTTCAACAGTACATTCTCCACAAAGGCACTGTATATGCATCATTTAATTCAGAATATATTACAGATTGTGATGATAAAGATGGGAGTGTTCCTGTACAGTTATATATTTCTTTTTAAATCTTTAAATTTTATGTGTATGAACGTTTTGCTTGCATGCATGTATGTGCACCATGTGAGTGCATGCTGCCCTTGGAGTTCAGAAGAAGGTATCAGATCCCCTGGAACTTCAGATACAGATGTCATGAGCCACCATGTGGGTGCTGGGAACTGAACCCGGATTCTTAGCTGTAGTAACAAGTACTCTAAACCACCAAGCTTTCTCCAGCCTCTGTTTATATATCTATTTAAAACTGTTCTGGATTATATGCACTAAGTGCCTTCTATTATATCAGACATTGTTCTAATACTTTGCATCTTTGAGATGATTTAATATTTGAAAGGATCAGTGAGGTTATAGTTATCTACAAGCTAAGAAACTGAGACATAGCAAACACAAACTACCCTTCTCAGGTGTGAACATTTAAGGGAGAGATCTGGGATTCAAACAGAAAGCTGAACTTCAAAGACTTGAAAACACTGATTATCTCCCCTTATTTTGTTTTGTTTGTTTGTTCATTCATTTGTTCGTTCATTCGTTCAAGGTCTTACCATGTCGCCCAGGCTGGCTTCACACTCACAATCCTGCTTCCTGTTCCCCAGTGCTGGGATTACAGGTCTTCTCCACCATGCCCATTTCCCTACATGTTGCATTGTTGTTTTGTTTGTTTCTAACATAGAAACTATGAAGGTTGGTTCATATTATATCTCTGTCCTTCAAAGTATGTAAGTATGACTGTCAGAGTTTACAAAATAATACAATTATATTAAGGGAATGGCTATGTGGCATCATCAATACAAAGAGCGTGACATAATTTCATACTTGTGTAACATGTTTCTCACACAGGCAGTAACAGGCCCCATAAAGCTGATTCTGGCATGGTTCATACACTTAGGGTTTTGCTCTTGGCACAGTGACATTAAAATTGTAAGCACAAAGTGTTTCTCTGTAATAGCTGTAACCATTTAGTTCTAGAGTTTGTAAAGTTAACCAAGTAATTAGCTGGGAATTAAGAATTAAGCATAGCAAGAAATAAACAACGTGATTTAATTTTTTTAACTGAAGGATACAGTGACTCATGACTTTAGCCCCAACTGTGGGAGACGGAGGAAAGAAGATTGCAATTTGAGGACAAGCTGAGCTACAGAGTGTGCCGTTGTCTAAAATAAATAAATAAATAAATAAATGGAACGTGAAAGTGGGTGGGGCAGAGAGACAGAATGAGTGAGTGAGTGAGAGAGAGAGAGACAGACAGACAGACAGACAGACAGACCTGAGACAGAGAGACAGACAGACCAGAGACAGAGAGACAGACAGACCAGAGAGAGAGGCAGACAGACAGACAGGCAGACAGACAGAAAGACAGACAGACAGACAGACAGACAGACAGACAGATACAAAGTATGGGGTTGGAAAAAGCTCAGTAGTTAAGAGCAATTATTGCTCTTGCAGAGAACCTTGGTTCATTTCCCAGCATCCATAGAGCTATTCACAACCGTCTATAACTCCATTCCAAGGCCCTCTTCTGACCCACTCGGATACACACATGTGATACAGAAACAAACATGTAGACAAACAGTTTATACACATAAAATAAGTGAATCCAAAAACAAATGTTTTATATAAAACAACAGTGCTCAGCGGTTGAGTACTTGCCTAGCACACATGTGTAAAGACCTGTTCATGTGTGTATATATATATATATACACAACCCTGGCAATTTACACTGAAGGGGAGTGGCTTACAGTAGTTTTTAACATGAGGGAAGATGCCGAATAAAGCTTTAACTTTAGAGTCTACGGATCACTCAAATCTTTATTTCAAGATAGCTCTGCTCTTTGCTCAAGCTTTACTTACTGCATGGTGACCTCATAGTCACTTCTTTTTTTTTTTTTTTTTTTTAAGATGACTTGGGGGACAACAGCCTCCAGAGCAAATTACCCCTCAGTTCACCTTCTTTTTTTTTTTTTTAAGATTTATTTATTTATTATATGTAAGTACACTGTAGCTGTCTTCAGACTCTCCAGAAGAGAGAGTCAGATCTTATTAAGGATGGTTGTGAGCCACCATGTGGTTGCTGGGATTTGAACTCTGCACCTTTGGAAGAGCAGTCAGGTGCTCTTACCAGCTGAGCCATCTCACCAGCCCTCATAGTCACTTCTTATACCTCACTGGCTGTCCGTCTTCTGTTTAAACAGGTCTGGAGACTGACCCTGGAGTTTGAGTAGTTTACCTTTTCATTTATTTATTTATTTATTTATTTATTTTTGAGATAGGGTTTCTCTGTGTAGCCCTGGCTGTTCTGTAACTCACTCTGTAGACCAGGCTGGCCTCAAACTCAGAAATCCGCCTGCCTCTGCCTCCCAAGTGCTGGGATTAAAGGTGTGCACCACCACTGCCCGGCACCTTTTCTTTTCATATTTACTTACATATCTGTTACAGTAACTCAGACCGTCCAGCCTGTAAATTAATACTCTGGGGACTGGAGAGATGGCTCAGTGGTTAAGAGTCCTGAATGCTCTTCCAGAGGACCCAGGTTCAAATCTCAGCACCCATATGGCAACTCAAAACTATTGGTAACTCCAGTGCCTCACACAGACAGATATATGCAGGCGAAATACCAATGCACATAACATACATATACAATACACATACAATAACAAAAAATATTATTTTTTAAAATTGATACTCTGAACCATAGTGTTTATCTATTAATCTATCCAGGATGGATAACTGAATTTTTAAGGCTGTGAAAAATCAAAGCAGAGTTTTTTGGGACTGGGGAAAAAAAACGCAAAATATTTTTTATTTACCCCTTGTTTTCAAATTCAAATGTACTCTATAGAGTCTTAGAGGTTTTTTTTTTTTTTTGCAATAAAATGCCATGTGCACCTGCCTGCTTGTTCATGTTTAGACATAAGAGTAGTTCGTTGACACTACAGTGATCGTCATATTTGAATACTGTAAATTCTATTTGCTCATGCATCTCATCTGTTAGATCCACTTGAGCCCCAATGAACACATCAACTCTCACCTTCAGAAAAAGTCTGATTTTTTAAATAACATAGTTTCATAGTCACCCATCCAATTTATCATTTGTGCTGATATGTAATAAAATATCAATTGTGGGTGGGGCAGGAGAGGGTAAGTGGGTGGGTGAGCACCCTCATAAAGACAAGGGATGGGGGGGAGGGTGGATGTGGGATGAGGGGTGGGTGGAGGGATAGCCGGGAGGTGGGATACCATTTGAGATGTAAATGAATGGAATGATTAATAGAAAAATCAATTATGTTTTATTACCAGTAAATTTATCGAATGTTTATTCTAACAATGCCTGCATTTTAAGAGACTTTATTCACATGACCTTCTTTGAAATACAGTGAAAGGGGATACATTCTTGCAACATGAACTTTTCATTTCAATGTAAAATGACAGGCAACAGCACTTAAATTTTCTTACAAACAAATAGATCTGACATTTAAGCCAGCCTGATATTGAAAAGCTAGAAATGCACTCCAAACTCACATAAAAGAGTATTCCATTTTTCTGTAGGAAAGTTGGCATTTTCCCTTTCTTACGGAAAACTGTAGATTCTCGGGGTCACAAATGGGCTTCACCTCCACACCCCAGCTCTCCCATTTAGTTCCTTGGGAGTGGTGTTCAACAAAGTGGACTACTAGAAAGACCCGCTTCACTCGCCGCAGGTGGCCCATACTTGGGAGTTTTTCTCTCACCGCGTTGTACTTTTCCTTCTTAAAAAAAATAAAGTAGGTTCATTCTCAGTACTAAAACCTCCTAGCCGGGCGTGGTGGCGCACGTCTTCTTTTTTTTTTTTTTAATATTTTCTTTATTTACATTTCAAATACTATCCCGAAAGTTCCC
>NC_034590.1:63278756-63308365 GCF_900095145.1 Mus pahari
TATCTGGGTTTGGTGGCTGATGATGGGATGGATTCCCAGATGGGGTAGTCTCTGGATAGTCCATCCTTTCATCTTAGCTCTAAATTTTGTCTCTGTACTTATATCCTTTCATAGGTATTTGAGGCAAAGGCAGGAGGATCTCTGAGTTCGAGGCCAGCCTGGTCTACAGAATGAGCCCCAGGATGGCCAGGGCTACACAGAGGAACCCTGTCTCAGAAACCCTCCCGTTTGGAACATCTAGGCTTGCTCTTTTGCCTTAGTCTCTTAGTCTCATAACTTCAAATCCTGTTGCTGTGTAAATGACTTTTTGACTCACTTTCTGGAGTCTAAACATTGAACCTCCCACAAGAGCTTCAGGTTCATGGTCCCCTTCTCAGCTGAATGTGTGTCAGGCAAAGTGTAAATAACTTCTCCACATCTGAACTCACAAGATTCCACTCCACGTAGTCACCAGTCTAATGATCTTCCCCACTTTAGGTACAGTTTTACTTTTCCAGTGACTTTATCTGAAAAATGTATTGTCATTCTTGATTTCTCTCTTTCTGGTTCTCATACTATACCCCAGGTCTATAATCATGTGCCACCACCTTCTCCTTAAATCTATATCCATAGTTTCATGAAGTCTTAGCATCCTTGACTCCCATGCTGGTC
This sequence comes from Mus pahari, assembly GCF_900095145.1. NCBI lineage: Eukaryota > Metazoa > Chordata > Mammalia > Rodentia > Muridae > Mus > Mus pahari. The sequence continues at coordinate 63,279,408 of NC_034590.1, forward strand.
CTTACAACATTACAATCTTAATGGTTTCCTCTATTATGGCTTTTCTTCCTTCAACCTGTCTTCTACACAAATAGAAGTACAATTGTATTCTATTTTAAAGTAACTCCTATTATCTCACTCAAAGTTGAAGCCGACTCCCTCATTCTTGACCTCTCAGGTCCTGTAGAATTGGCCCTCCATTTCTGTCTGCCTCACTTTCTGGCTGCACTTCCTCTCTCTGCTGTGTCCTAGTCCTCCAGACCGCTCGGCAGTCCTTAGGATAGTGGTCCCATTTAAAGCTTATGTTCTCACAAGTTCATAGCCAGAAATGACCTTTCCCAAAGAATCTACCTCTCTTGAAACCTGTGTTTTAAAATTACCTTCTGGGCTAAGTGTGTGGCTCAGTTAGTTGGTACAACGCTTGCCCAGCATGCACAGAGCCATGGGTTTGCTCCCCAGCACCCCATGGAGGTGTCGTACTTTGTGACTAATCGCAGCACTACAGAGGTACAGGCAGAAGCACCAGAAGTTGGAGATCATTCTCAGACTTTTTATCCCATTTCTCTACCTTATATTCTTACTGTGTGTTGCTATGAAGCACATATTTCATTTGACTAACATATTTATCTGCTTTCCTCATTAACACAAATGCTTAATGAGAACAGAATATCTGTCTCCTTTTCTCATTCCTAAAACCCTACTCCCTAGTAAATTATGTTATGCTTGGAGGTGGTCAATAAATGTTTGCTAAATGCATACACAAACAGACTCTGTCTGCTTCATATCGAGGCCGTAATCTAGAAGTCAAATAGCTTCAAGGCACAATAAAACCAAAGGTGCCTTTGGAATCATTATTGAAAAGAAGTGAATCATGTTTAGTAAGTTCCTTTTATTTATCTTTTTTGTTGTTGTTGTTCCATGTTAGAAGATTAACTTTTATTCCACTCTGAGTTTTCTCCTGAGAAGGCTAAAGAGATCACTTATGGAGCCATTCATCTATGGGAAAGACCATTTGAAAGCGCTCCAGGGCGAGCAGATGGAAGTAGAGGTGGTTGTCCAAATGGCCCGAGTAATACTTCATTTGTCGCTATGGCACCTGAAAGCTGAGAGTAAGAGGAAAGAAGCTGTTCTGTAAGGATGGTGGATAGAGCTGCTTGTCTCTGTGCAGGCCTCATGAGCTGAGTTTGATTCCTAGATCCCACAATGTGGTAAGAAAGGATTTACTCCCAAGAATTACCCTCTGACCTCTATACATAGTCATGGTTCATGTACACTTGCTCACATACATACACAATTTAAAAAAAAAATCATTGTGTAAGTAAGAGTCTGTCAAAAAGCTATTTTGAGAATCTAACCATAAAGTCCTATTATTCTGCCTATGATAAGTCTTATTCACCTAAACACTGGATTAACTAGAAGATTCTGTCTCCTGATGGTATTAAATAACACAGTACTAGTAGCATTAAAGAAAGTCTTCACATATTTGATAATAGTCTGGTATATACTTATCAAATCCAACCACAGAAAGATTGTTTTTCTCATAGGAAGAAGGCAAAGTTACATTCCTATATGTGTACAGTTTTTTTGTGTGTGTGAAATTTTTTTTATTATTATTTTCTTTATTTACATTTCAAATGCTATCCCGAAAGTTTCCCATACCCCTCCCCCCACCTCTGTTCCCCTACCCACCCACTCCCACTACTTGGCCCAGGCCTTGCCTTGTGCTAGGTCATATAGAGTTTGGAAGACCAAGGAGCCTCTATTCCCACTGATGGCCGATTAGGTCATCTTCTGCTACATATGCAGCTAGAAACACAAACCCCGGGGGTACTGGTTAGTTCCTGTTGTTGTTCCACCTACAGTGTACAGTTTTTTTGAGATAGGGTTTCTCTATGTAACCCTGGCTGTCCTGGAACTCACTATGTAGACCAGGCTGGCTGTGAACTCAGAATTCAGTGATCTACCTGTGTCTGCCTCCCAAGTGGTGGGATTAAAAGCATGAGCTACCCCCCCCCTCCCAACACACTCTTCCTGACACACTCTTCCTTTTTTAAATGGCTTTTACCTTTATACCCAAGTACCAGTAAGCTGCATCAGACAAACGTGGCTGCTTCTTTGTACTTTAAGATTTTTTTACTTTAATTAAGGACCAGAACAAAGACGATCTTGGGTACTTTTTCTGGTGATGTCTCTTGTCCTTGTCCATGATTTTTCTTTAGTACCCACCAGTTCCTCTCTGGAACAATAAAGGCATATAAACTGAGCTAGATTTACGCTTGGTAAATTATGTTTATACAGCATCACAGGTGGCTGGAAGCAGGGCATTCATTGTTATTAATAACAATAAGTTCTTAGGAGGAAGCAAAAAATTTATTTCATCAGATCAGGTTATAGACTTCATGGCTATTTTCTCTTTAGGATGAAATTCATTATTTATAGCACATACCTGTCATAGAGTATTTGAAAATATCTAATAATTGCTCCCAGTGAATGTCCCTTTATTCACATTTCTAGGAAAACAGTGTTACCTCCCTGTGTATAGCCAGATATGAACCCCAAAACTCATTAGACTTCTTCCAAGGATTTCAGATTTTTCTTTAGAGGTGCTTGTATCTCCCAGTTAATACTTAAACTCAAAGACAGCATGGGGTGGGGATGATAAATGGACATGGAGATACACAGATCTGGGGGAGTTGATCCACTTGGATAATCAATACATCAGAGGCCAAATCAGTATTGCCCTGCATACAGCCATCTGCCTGAGAGCCAGCCAAAGCTGACATGGTTTATTAAAATGGATATGGAATTTTTAACAGACAGTCAAGAGTGATAAATGTTTTAGAGAAATGTACCTGATCTTTGAAGTCTTTATTTTGATTGGAATAGAGCCAACAAAATGGCTACTTCTGAACTTGGGCTGTTTTTGTTTTGTATTGTTGTTCTTTTTTTTTTTTTTTTTTTTTTTTTTGGAAATAGAGAAAAGATCTCGTGTAGTCCAGGTTGGTCTTGAACTAATAAATAGCTGAAGACTACCTTAAACTTTTCAACTTCTTGCCCCACTTCCAGGGGAATTCACCACTATCCTCAGTTCATTAAATGCGACAGTGCTGGGGAATGAATGTTAGGTTTCATGGATGGCTGGAAGCACTTTACTGTGCTACAGCTCCACTTTCTCTTTTGTTAGCACCAATATAAATCATGTACATAAAAGATAGCATTCCCTTCCATAGTAATATACAAGGAAATGGAAGGAGATTCAATGTCTAAATGTAGGCAGGTGTCATTCTAAGTCATTGAACATTACAGTTTGGTTTTGTGTGTGTGTGTGTGTGTGTGTGTGTGTGTGTGTGTGTGTGTGTGTGATATGTCCATAACCCTTGGGGCTCAAGTACAGTCAAATCCCTTCTAGGGCTATTGGCCTTTTGGAAATACTCAATATTTGACTGTGATCTGACCATAATAATAACTTTGTGTGGGCTTGGTTGTTGTTGTTTTCTCAAAGATTTATTTATTTGTTTATTTATTTTATATGAGTACACTGGAGACTGGAGCTATACTCAGACACCCCAGAAGAGGGCATCAGATCCCATTACTGATGGTTGGGAGCAACCATGTGGTTGCTGGGAATTGAACTCAGGACCTCTAAAAGAGCAGTCGGTGCTCTTAACCACTGAGTCATTTCTCCAGCCCCTTGGTTTTCTTTTGCTCCATATGCATATGTAAGTATGGATTTGTGTGTAAGTATGTAATTGTGAGAATGTATGCATGTGTGTGTGTGTGTGTGTGTGTGTGTGTGTGTGTAAGTATGTAATTGTGAGAATGCATGCAAGCTGGACCCAACTGAGTTTAAATGAAAATATATAAATGAGCATGCATGAATTTGCATATAAACTTATGTGAGATTATGTATATTTGCTTATGTAAAGGTTTTTCCTTCTGTGAATGTTATTCTCTTCTCTTGGTTCAATAGAAGTTTATTGCTCCAAACTCCCCCCTAGCCTGACAAGCAAGAGGCATCTCTGGACTTTAGGGAAAAGGCTCTAGCAATTAATCCTTTACTTAATCTCCTGCTGTTTTAGGATGAGGTGCTAAGTGTCTGAGACTGTAGTGTCTGGCTTCAGAGAAACACAGAAGGCAGGTCAGCTACAATAGCATAGTAACTTATACTTAGATAAGTAAACGTTTTATTATACAGCAACCCTAAAATTTCTCATAAGACAAAGTCTTACCCCAGAATCTTATCCTCCACCTATGCTCTTCCCCCTCTGCTGCCTCAAGAACAGACAAGAAAGAAGAAACACCTCCCCCCTCCACCATGGCTGCCCCCCCCACAAGATAACAATAGCTATTCATAATGGTATTATTGCATCAATCAATTTGAAATTCTTTAATGACATTTTAAAAAAAGACCTTCTTGAACAGAGAGAGTGAATGTTAAATAGGAGGTAAAAATACAGCCAAAGACAGATTTTTGGAACAGGGAACAAATTCAGGACAGACAAATGCCACCTAGTTCAACTTCTGTTGAACCTGAGATGCTTTTGCAACATGTTTGAAAATGTCCATTTGAGTATATGCTTTATAAAAATAGAATCGAGGTCAGAGGTCTATAAATAGCCAGTTTGTAGTGATATAGTGGTTGTCCTGGAAAAACAAACAAACAAACAAACAAAACCCCACTTAAATAAGAAGAGAAAGCTAAGGGCTGATAGTATATATCCCTTCAATATCTTATTTCCTAATGTGGTATTTTTCAATTGTTGGGTTAAAACACATTCTATCCAAAAGGAGTCAGCATTCCATGTGATTGGAGACAAATTTTAGAGCCAGAAAGTCCTTAGATGTAAATCCTAGCAATCCAACTCATATCTCTGTCTGTGCCTCAGCTTCTCCTTCAGCAGAGTGAGGGTAACGATGATAACTGTATTATAGTTTTGTTATAAGAGCCAAATACATTAATAGTTAAAATAAATTCTGGAATATGTGTATAATATATGTGTTCATAAAATATTTCTTAAATGAGAAAGGGAAAACATTCTTGAGCTATCCTGATTGTTTATATTACATAAATGTGTCTAGACATAAAATCATTGTCAATGATCTATACTCATACACAGTCATATAGACAATGTATACCTCTTAATCAAAAAAATAAAAAATAAAGCAAGTTAAGTTAAAAGTTTCAAGGTTAGGAATGGAAAGATGGCTCAACCGTTAAGAGCACTTGTACTTGCAGAGGCTCTGGGTTCGATTCCCAGCCCCCACATGGAGATTCACATCCATTTTTAACTTCAGTTTTAGGGGATCCAATGTCCTTTTCTGACCTCTGTGGGTTCCAAGCACACATGTGATGAACATACAAATATGCAGGCAAAACAACATTAAAATGAATAAATCCATTTTAAAAGGTACAGTAACTTAATGTAATAATCAATGTTAATTTGACCAAAACTAAATTGCTATTCTCAACTTGCAATACAGTACTGGCTGCTTACATATAGAGTGTTCCTCTTACCATGTGCCAGCTCTGACTCAGGCCTCCTACTACTTTTCCACTTTTCCATAGTGACCAAAGAAAGTATTTAACCTTAGAACATGTCTAGCTTGTTCCCTCCTTGGCTGATGGTAACTCAAGCAAAACCTTTCAGTACTGATGTTCATGCCTATGAAGGTGAAAGGCTCAGAAATCTCTTGATTGCTTGATTGGAGAGCAGTCATCCAGATGGTTTAAAATATGTGTGTTGTTTCTTCAGTCAAATGGTCAAAAATGAAGACAGAAATCTGGCCTTCTGAAGAAATTGTGTATATTAGTGATGTATCCCCTGACCCAGGTTTTAAGAAATAAGATTCTTGGGAGTTGCTTGGAAAGCATAACAATGAAGGGCTATAGCACAATAAACTGTAAGAAAGAAGATACTTAAGTACATTGAGTGTAGAGAAGAAGGAGTTAGGACAGAGAGGTTAAAGACAAAATGAGGGAATTGATCATGGGGGTAAGATCTTGAAAGATTTAGGAAGCCCTTGTGTGATCCCAGCACTTGGGAGGCAGAAGCAGGCAGATCTCTTTGAGTTCAAGGCCAGCTTAGACTACATAGTGAGCTCTAAGACAGCCAGGGCTACATGGTGAGACAATTACGCTAGAATAAGAGAAAGTAACTCTCCATATAGGTTTGTTAATTTTGTTCAAAGACAACATGTGACAAAAGCCGGAGAAAAGGTTCTTCTGGCTCACAGCTAAAGGGTACAGCCCATCATGGCAGGGAAGCCAAGACAGCAAGGTATTTACACATCTCATCACAGTGTATCCAAGTCAGGAAATGCGGAGTGAAGAATGCATGCTGCTGCTCAGTTCTCTCTCTCCATGGATACAGTCTGTGACTCCAGCTAGGGAATGCTGCCACTCACAGTGGACACATCTTCCCAGCAGCATGTAATCATGTCATCAAGATAACTGTCTACAGGCATTTCTAGGCACCCATTTCCCAGGAGTCTCTAGATTCTGCAAAGCTGACAATTAATATTAATTGTCAAACATAGTATTGCACAGATTTAAGCTTCATTTTCAAAAGGTATGCACTTCTTGCCAAGAAAAGGCAATAATCAATTAAACTTGTTCTGTTGGTGCTTGATTGGGATTTTACCCTGCAGTTTCCCTCACAAACACTGAGTATGTACACATAGCTTAAGCAATGTAAAGAGCCTCAGGATTAGGAGACCAGTTGATCAAGAATTGCAGGAAATAGAGAAGAGCAGTCAGAGTTTGGAAGCTGAGGTTAGCATTGCCAGTTGCTCCTGCTAATTTTGAGCAACAGGTATGTGTAACAGCTGGTATGAAGCCAGCCTGGATTAAAATTCTAAGCATGGGAAATTAATTAGTTTTCCTTCGCCATAATTTCCTCTGGAAATTAATCATTTTACCTCATAATGGAGTCTGATGGCTACAGGACAGGTCTGGGCAGCTGACTTAGCAGAGTTTTGCCTGCTGTGAGGTGGAATAAACAACCAGTTGAAAGCTTTGTTTATACCAAGCCTCGGTGCCAAACAGGTGTCCCAGAGTCCCAAAAGGAATGAGTCATAAACACGCACAGGGCATCTTCTCTGTCGGCATTTCTCACTACTAAATAAAAAAGTAGTAGTGGCTCAGAACTAGGAAGCCTTATTTTAAGATTTGTAGACTTCTAAAGGTAACTTTCTATGCATCAGTATTAAACTACCAGAATTCAGTCTATACCAGAATTACTCTGTGTTGTGTGAAAGTAACTAGAAAACATGCATATGTATTTGGGTGTGTGCATATGAGAGAGAATGTGTGTGTGTGTTGTGATTTCTTTTGATACCAAGTAGAGGTGATATTGATTTCTGCACTGAACATAGGAAGTGAGTTAATATATTTGCCAAAAAGAGATACCTCACAACTTAGATTCATCACAGTACTGGGCTTGTACTTCTCCTATGTATTGGTGCGTGGGACCACAGGTTGCTATGTGATTCATTCAGAGTGCTAGTTTGAAACAGAAACCATCTTATTGAAGTTTGTTGGGGGAAAGTGTAAAACAGGGAACCAAATGTAATTTCACCAAAACACTGAAGGAGTGGGTGTTAGGAACCTGACACTAGATCAAAGAAAATAATGCACCCTTGAAAGATGCATAACAACACCATACTTAAATCTATATATAAGGGGAAAGAGGTTTGAAGGCAGTTTTTCATATCCTCCTCGACAACTACATTACCTTTTAACATTCAGCTCTGGTTGATCTTTATTAATAGCAGAAAGGGAAATGAAGACATTCTGTTTCTCACTTCAGCTTTCTAGATAGAGTAAAATAGCTTCTACATGTACAAGCCTAATCTGCATCATGAATTGCTTCCCAAGAGAGCCCAGAAAGCATAGTGCTTCATTCCATGGTAGTAAGGCAATTCCATGGATGAACAAGTGGATTACAATAAATTCAGCAAAACTTTATCATTAAACACCAATGGTTTCCACATATTCTGCCTATTTTTATTCACGCAGTCACAAGGCCATTCCTAATAGGTACAAGCTATTTTTACTTCCAGTTTATAGGTGAGAAAGCTGAAGTAGTAGGAAACTAAACAGGCCTGTTTATGGTCACGTAATAGGTAGGCAGAGGACAGAATTTAAATCGGGCAGATTTAAATAATGATACCTAGTTTCTCCATATACTATTTATGTAATGGCTGATATTTTTCCTTTTACATAATATCTAACACTTCTCTACTGTCTCATAACTGAAAAATCCTAAAACTATTTACCAAGTATATGTCATTTAATCAGATGATAAATGTAGCCAACATGGCCCATTACTGCTCTGAGAAAAAAGAAAATCTTCCCAGAAAACTAAATGAAAATATTATTGAAAAGCTCTGAGGTGAACATGGCCTAGATAAATTAGATTATTATATTTGTATCACATGCTTGTAATAGCATACTACCCTAATCTTCAATAGCAAATTGAACCTGGTATAAATTCATAAATGAATATGGATTTGCCACATAGTGAATGTAAAAGAACTATTAGCGATTACAGAATTTCATTACAGTGGAACACTTCTTTTATAATTCATGTTGATCATGAGCCTTCTTAGGACTTTACACATTGCCAAGTTACAACACAAATGATTAACTCATATTTTATAATGTGAGCTCTAGTGTGTCTTAATTACAGTTCTATTGTTGTATAGAGACACCGTGACCAAAGCAACTCTTACAAAAGAAAACATTTAGTTATGCACTTGCTTATATTTTTAGAGGATCAGCCTGTGATCATCATGGTAAAATGCAGATAGGCAGGCATGGTGCTGGAGGCAGTAGCTGAGAGCTTTACATCCTGATCTACAGGCAGCAGGCAGAAAGAGAGAAACACAGGGCCTGGTGTGAGTTTTTGAAACTTCAAAGCCTCCAACAAGGCCACACCTCCTAATCTTTCCCAAACAGTTCCAACTAGTGACCAAGAATTCAAATATATGAGCCTATGGGACCATTCTCATTCAAAACATTACATGGGGTTTGTTAATAGAAATAATATAATGAGTGGATATTCCTTGATTATAGAAGCGTGGAAATTTATAATCTTAGTAGAGAGTGGTCTGAAGAATTCTGTATCTAGTGGGAAAAATAAAACAAGAGTACAAGTTGGTTGTGGTTGAACACACCTGTAATGCCAGTATTTGAGAAACTGAGGCAGAATGACAAGTTTGAGGCCATCTGGTGCTACATAAAGAAACAAAAATTTCTTTTGTTTTAAGGAACATGAAAAGACCTGTAATGCATTTAATTATGCATAATTTTATTATGCATTTAAATGTATAAATTGACCATGTATATTTCAAGATTCTTATCAAATTCACCATCAACAATAGTATCCACATCTCACAATCTTCCTTGGTCTACTGAGCACATATATACTCATGTGTATGCCCTTTGCTTGACCTTCAAATCTACCACACTCTCATCTCTTCCATACCATATGCATATACATATACATATACACACAAAGGTGCGATTTGTGAATGGCAGGGCAAGTGAGAAGTAATAACTGATTTCAGAAAAAGTAAGAGTTAAGAACTTGGAAGTGGGGAGTTTCAGACAAGAGCCTGGAAAAATCCCCAAAGCTTGAAACACCCTCCTGTTGAGAAGGTTTTAAGCCCAGTTAGAGAGCTGTTAGTTACCCCCAAAATATAAGTGCACTATGTCAAGGCTTCTGAACTTTCCTAATGCTGAAACCCTTTAATACAGTTCCTCAAGTTGTGGTGACCCCACCCATAAACTTACTTTTGTTGCTACTTCATAGCTGTAATTTTACTATTGTGATGAACTGTAATATAAATATTGGTGTTTTCTGATGGACTTAGGTGACCCCTGTGAAGGAATGGTTCAATACACACATCCCCAAACCCAGGTTAAGAACCACTGCACTGCTGCATCCTTAGGGTAATTATGCTATGCTAGTCACCACTGAGGCCCATGCAGTTATGTGGACTGTTGGATGCTTCCCTTCCTTGGGAGCTTTAATTGCATCTTTTGGTACTATGAAATCAAGTCCTAAGGGAGGAGGCCTTCAAGTCCAATCCAGCTCATGTCTTCCAAGTCTTGTGTTCAAAAAACATTATATCTCCAGTAGTAGGAACTTACCTTCAGCCTCTGTGAGGAAACAAAGAGCAGTTGCAACTGTCTATATTGCTTTGTGATTTCTTGGATTTCTCTGACCAACAACTCAAAAGGAGGTTTCTTATGGGTGTAATGGAGTTGTTACTTTATGGATGGAGGGAGCATTGCCAGCCAAGTCAGAGAAATTTATTGAAAACAAAAACAGAAACAAAAACCATATAGGGGCTCAGCAGTTAAGAGCACGTCTGCTCTTCCAGAGGACCTGAAATTCAATTCCCATCACCCACTTGGCAGCTTACAACTGTCTGTAACTACAGTTCCAGTGGATCTGACACCCTCAAATACATATAAGCAAAACACTAGTGCACATAAAATAAGAATAAATAAATTTTGAATGATGCTTTATTTAAAATACATATAGGTATAATATATACACATATGCTGGTATGTATTGCATGAGTTTTAGGTAAATAAATTATGATTCCTTATGGCTCTGCAGACTTCCTTAGCATCATTCTCTCTCCTCCTCCCTATTCTTCCATAGACCTTCTTTCTGCTTCCCCAGGATCTATTTCATTTTAAAAATTATTAGAATATTCAAAGAAAATTATTGACTAACATTAATCTCATGGATGTAGAGACCCACAACATGATGTGTTCCTGTCTTATATTTCCTGCTATATTATATGGCATTTGAAAGGCATTAATGGGGATACATTTAGTTACTTCTAATTTCTGAGTGTCCAGTGGAGTGAAGATTTGTTAAATCTTAATTTAATGGTTTAATGGGAACTGAAGAAGATTGACGCTCCAAGAGAAAGAAATAGTACTTCTAAGTTTGCTATTAAAAAAAAAAATCACAATAGAGACAGCTTCTTCTTAGGGCCAGGATGAAAGATATTTCAGGAAGTCTTGATGACTATTCATCTAGTGGCAGCTCTCCATTCGTAGCTTCAGGAAGGCTGCTCAGAAGATAAACCACAAGGAACCCAGAGGAAGTTTTTAATCCAAGGAGGAAATAAAGAGCCCAAAGTGCATGGTCATGAAAAGCAACACTGGCGGTTCATAGAGCCCTGAGAGAAGAAAGGATGCTCTCCCTCTGGGAAGAGCCCTTTCCACCAAAGCAAGCAACAGAATCTTGGATGTGAAAATCAAACTCGCTCTTCTAAAATGTTACTTTGCCCTAAAGTTTTTTTCCTCAAAATCTTCTATATTTCCTTTAAATATTCTTTAGGTCATTTATGTTTAAAGTACACAACATATTTTGATATGCATAGACAAAACTCATGAAACAATCATTGTAAGTAATTAAACTAACATGTCTACCATCTTACTTGTTATACACTGTGTGTTCCTGTGCCCATGTGTGTGTGTGTGTGTGTATGTGTGTGCACACGGGTTTGCGTAGTAAAAGTAGCTAAAATCTATCCCAGAACACACTATTTCCCTACTTTATTCAGAAAATATTTGTGTTGTTTCTACTATTTTCAGGTATGAGACACTGGCAGGCAGAGGTTTGTTTGGTTGTTTGGTTGTTTGTTTTTTAAGCACCAGAACTCTCCACTGTTCTGAGAAACAATACTGCTCTAAGCATCCAAAAAGCAGCATGGTTCAGAGAACAGCTGAGCTCACCTAACTGCAATGTCTGGTGATATAAGGAAAGGAAGACCTTGTCCTGAGATGGCTATGGAGAAAGTGGGTTTTCTTGGTAGGTGAAGAAAGACAAGGCTTCTCTAGGGAACATTGCTGAGTGGTCCCAGATGCTCATGCTGGGGGTGAGTCCCCCGGCTACAAGGAAGCTGAACATTCACGCTAAGATCACTGAGGCCCAACAGTATCAGGAGGCCAAGTTATGGCAAGTGGTGGAGTTTTACTCTTAAGTTCTGAAACTTTTTAAAATTAGACTTTTGAGCACTTCCCATCCGTATGCACTTGTTTATTGTATACATAACACTATCTGGGTTCTACCCATTTCCAGGCACATGTTCTCTGTTCAAGAACATGTTCTTTAAATCAGAATATAATGAAAGCTACCTCGTAGATCACTGTGAGAGTCAAGTACATTGATATTTGAAGATCATTTTGAAGGAGAAGTGCTTAATACATGCAAGTAACCAGTAACAGTAACTGTTGCTATATGATCTAAAATTAAGAATCACTCACATCACTATGCCATAAAGTATATAAACCAAGCTTTCATAGATGATTGATGATGATGGTGGTGGTGGTGGTAGTGGTGGTGGTTTTTAGACAAAGCCTTGCTGTGTAGTCTACATTGTTCTCAAAATTGTAATCCTCCTGCTTTGGCCCCTCTAGCACTATGATTACAAGGGTGTGCCACTAAACCTGTCCAAACATTTCAGTAATAGTTCAAAATCCACCTAAACTCCTCATTGAAAGACGACTTGACAATATAAAAATTCTGCCCCATTTTCTGTCTTTCTCTGTCTCAGTCTGTCTCTCTGTCTCTATATCTGTCTCTGTTTTTGTTTTGTGTGTGTGTGTGTGTGTGTGTGTGTGTGTGTGTGTGTGTGTGTAGAATGATAAAACACAAATTTTAGGGACAGCAAAAACCATACCATAATAAAAAAATTTTGAAATTCTTGTTCACATTGTAAAACTGTTTTCCAAAGGCAATTAGCTAGAGAGATGGTTCAGTGGTTAAGAGCAGGCCCTGCTCTTCAAGAGAACCAGATTCCAATTCCAGGCACCCTCAAAGGGTGGCTTATAATCACCTGTAACTCCAGCTCCAGAGGAATCTGACACCTCTAGTCTCTGCTACTTGCATACACTTGTGCCTACCCTACACAGACATACGTATATAGTTAACTTAAAGTGGTGAAAAAACTTTAAAGTAATAACTGGGGAGTTGATCAACAGGAAATAACACTTGCTCTATAAACATGAGGGCTTGAGTTTGAATCCTCAGCACTTATAAAAAAAAAAAAAAACTAGTCATAGCTGCCCCTGCCAGTAGCCCTAACCCAGAGGGCAGAAACAGGTGGATCCCAGGATCTCGCTGACCAACCAGACTAACCAAAATGGCGAGCTTCCAGTGTAGTAAGACACTTCCTCCCAAGGCAATATGGTGGAGAATGATAGAGGAGGACTCTTGAATTCCTTTTATGTCTAATTTCCTCATGAATACACATGTACACTCACTTGCTCATATACACATTCTCTCTCTCTCTCTCTCTCTCTCTCTCTCTCTCTCTCTTTCTACACACATACACACACACACAGTTGTTACTTTCTCATCATCAATGTATCATTTACAATATGAGAAACAAAGAGAGTAATTTTCCAGTTTTAATCAATTGTAATGAAGTGTGGCTTATAGGAAAGATAGTGTATAAATATAAAGTATACAGCTAATGTAATTACATAGTGAAGATATCCACATAATCACCACTCATACAGATAGGAAAACACCTTTACTTTACACTCTCAGCCTTTTTACCGCAGGTTAACACTATCCTAATGTCTAACACCACTGATTAGATTTTGTTCGCTTATCCTTCAAATAGATATGACCACATAGTATGTATTCTGCCACATCTAGCTTTTGGTTCACCTTAATGTTTGAGGAAATCATCCATATTGTTAGGTGTGTGGTTATAGTGCATTCATTTTCAGTGCTAAACTGAAATGTAGGAATGTTTTATACCACCTTTTCTCTTACAGGTGAAAACATCATCAATTGTCTTTGACATATTGGCTGCTGATGAACCTTGTCTTAGTCAGGGTTTCTATTCCTGCACAAACATCATGACCAAGAAGCAAGTTGGGGAGGAAAGGGTTTATTTGGCTTACATTTCCATACTGCTGTTGATCACCAAATGATGCAGGNCTGGAACTCAAGCAGGTCAGAAAGCAGGAGCTGATGCAGAGGCCATGGAGGGATGTTCTTTACTGGATTGCTTCCCCTGGCTTGCTCAGCCTGCTCTCTTATAGAACCCAAGACTACCAGTCCAGAGATGGCACCACTCACAAGGGGACCTCCCCCCTTGATCACTAATTGAGAAAATGCCTTACAGCTGGATCTCATGGAGGCATTTCCTCAACTGAAGCTCCTTTCTCTGTGATAACTCAGCTGTGTCAAGTTGACACAAAACTAGCCAGTACAGACCCATTGTATGAAATAGCACATTGTATTCTTGGTTGACATTGAAACTTAGTTCTGGTACTTGACTATTAAGTTGAATAATTTGTGCATATCCTTTGAAACAAAAGTATTTATTTGTTCTGGACTTGTTCTTTATTACTTGACTATTACTGTGCCCTACACTTTCACTGTTCTTTAGAGACAATTTTTTTCTTAAAAAAAAAACACATTTTCTTTAAATTCTTTTTAAAAATCTAAGTGTGTTTGTGTGTGTGTGTGTGTGTGTGTGTGTGTGTGTGTGTACATGTAGGAGAGGGGATATGCCCATGGAAGCACAGATCCCTTGGAGTTGGAGTTATAGGCAGTTGTTCACTACCAAAAATCAGTGCTGCGAACCAAACTTGGTCCTCTGAAAGATCTCAAAATGTTTGTAACCACTGGGCCATTTCTCCAGCTCCCTCCTTTCCCCCTTTTGCGTCTTTTCTCCTCCTTTCTCCTATTTCTTCTCTTCCTTTCTTCTGTGTTTCCTTTTCTTAAAAAAAAAAAAAAAAAAAAATGGATCATCAGTTAAGAGCACTGGCTGCTCTTCCAGGAGACTTGGGTTCAATTTCCAGCACCCATATGGCAGTTCACACCTGACTGTAACTCTAGTTCTAGGGCTTCTGACACCCTCAAACAGACATACACGCATGAACAAACACCATTGAACATAAAAAATGCTCCAACTATGTTCACCATCTGCAGTGGTAAGCATGCTTCCTCTTCTGCTTGGTACCCACTCTCTTTCCTTTCTCTCCCTCATTCTTCCAATCCTTAAACTGAAGAAAGAACTCACAGACAATCGAAAGCACCATCAGCAGCCAATCTGTCAAGGACAATAGGTGAGGTTTCCACCTGTAAGAGAAACCTTTATTCACCTTTATATGGGACCAACTCATGTTGTCCCTGAGTTGTACCCATCCCCAGAAATTTGGAGATCACTGCAACCCCTACTGAGTAACTTTTAAAGGATTTTGAGCAGGATTTACATGGTTAAAGTATACCCTAGTAACAAGTCAAATGGATAGGAATATGAGAACATGTGAACAATATGATTGTTCTCATGGCTCACATGATAGATGATGCTAGACACAAAATGATGAGCTTAGAGCTGCTTCAGTAATATGTTTGGCAGGATTTGGTAATAAGGATATGATTGAGATGCATTTAGGTGGATTCAGGACCTCTGAGGCTGGCACATTTTATAGGGGTGAGTAAGCTGCTGACAACCTTAATGATAACTGATGCTGTGGAAATCCATGCCCTTCAAGGCAAAGTACAGCTTCCGAGTCTGACTGAACCTCTTGCCGGTGAGGCACAGGAAATTAGGAGGAAATTTGAATGAGTGCCCAGCTTGTTTGTCTCGCAAAGCCCAGCAAACTTAACTGGATGCCCTTGACAAGTACCGTTCATAGATCCAAAATGCTAGGAGAGGCCAGCGAGATGGTTGCATTTGGTGTCAAGCCCAATGACTTGAGGTTTATCCCTAAACCCCATGTGCTGGAAGGAGAGATAAATCCTGCAAAACCTACACATATATTTGTGTTCATGTGTACACGCGCATGTCTCTAGTATGTGTCTCTAGGAAACACTCTCTAGTTAGAAGCCTATCGTTTTAAATGTAGCATTTAGAAAAAATTTTTCTGTCTGTTTGCTGACTTTCTATCATCTCTGGGCACTCTAACTTAGAAAATTACACCATCAGTGTGGATAGTAAATAGTTTCTAATGTGGGTTTCCTTAAACACAGTAATGGTAGCGCTAAAGACCAGTACTATATAATTTGTGATGGTACATTTAAAACTCCTGAAAAACATAGACCTTTGAAATCTGAACTTGATCTGGATGTTTTGTTTTTACTCATAGAAGAATCAGGAAGAAGGGACTTTCCATCATCATGAACTAATGAACTATTCTCCCCAAGTTATCCAATGCCATGCTCTCAGACCCTCCAGTTTCTAGATCAAGGCCTTGAACATTAATGAAGAGCAAACCTAGAATAGGAAGGGGACAGACCTGGAAGTAAAGGAGAGAAAAAAGATAATCCAGGCATTGTGGCACAGGTTTACATCCAGCACACAAGAAGCTGAGGCAGGGAGGCCTCATGTAAGGCCATCCTGATCAACATAATGAGGACCTTTCTCAAAAAGAAAAAGAAGAGGAAGAGAAAGAATGAGAAGATGAGGAAGAGGAGTTATAGGCAAGACAGATAAGGAGAGCAATGGTGACAATAATGACCACAGCAATGACAACTGAAGACAGTACTACCAAGTGAAAAAGTGGAAGAGATTCACAATGATAAATCCAGAAAAATGACTCAAGAAACACATTGATTGACTAACCCTTTTAGAGACCTACTAAGTGTCTGACACTAAAATACAGAAAAAATAATTAGGACAAGGAAGGGAAATTGCAGCATAGAATTTCCTCATCTGTGGGTTTGTTCAAAAACAAAAGAGCTAAACCAGGTATAGAGGTGCATGTCTTTAATCCCAGCAATCCCAGGAGGCAAGGGGATGTATGTGAGTTCAAGGCCACCTAGGGCTGTGTGGACAGACCCTTCCTTAGGGGTGGGGGGCTAGTCCATATTATATCTATATCTCTAAAACTACAAATGTGAAAAACTAGATTCTTCGGAAGACATTTACATCACATGCAAGCTGAACAAAACCTAGGATTCACATCACACAGGCTGCATCTAGCCTGGCTTACTCCTCACTGCCCTGTGGTGCAGAAAAAAACAAACTTCTAAATGCTGCCTTACTGTTAGAGATAGTGGTGTTTTGAAAGGTGAGGGTACATGGCCAAAGAAAGACTGACTGCAAGATCAAGAGAAGCAAGACCGCACTAAAAGCTACTCAGCTAGGCATTGTGTTGCAAACCTATAATCCTGCCTGTTTAGGAGGCTGAAAGCAAGATTGTAAATTAAAAACTGAACCTAGGTATTTTAGTGGGTTCCTGTCTCCAGAGCAAAAACAAAAAAGGGTAGGACAGTATCTCCACAGTCAGGAGAGAGGAATGCATCTTCCTGGTAGAGTACTTGCTCACATGCAGAAAGCCTAGGTCCATCTTTCAGTATTCCCTCTACAACACAACTAGTCATTTTCTAAACTGGTATGCATGCATGGCTCATGATCAGAACTCACGAGCACTGACTCTAGCCATTATGCTATGAATTCCACAAGTATGGAGATTGTTGTGACTTTGCTAATCATTTATAGCAAACAGATAGAAAAATAACCTTATTTGAATGATGTACTTGGCAAACTCTTGGATGCTAATTGAGTCAGTCAAAATATTGCTTGAAACCTCCACATCAGATTCATACTAAGTCACGTGTGTAATTATTAATTCATTTGTTGTTTTATTCTTACCAGTTATTTAGAGTTAGTTAACAATGGGCCAAGAATGCAATTCCAGTTGTTGTACATTTCCAACCTATGTGTATCACTCAGATCCTCATTGCTATTACAAAACATCTGAACAATTTGAGGGAAGCAATATTACTTTGACTCAGATCTTGAGAGGTTTTAGTTCATGGTGGCTCGACTCAGTTGATTCTGGGCCTGTACAAGGTAAAGGAGAGAATTGTGTCAGATGGGGAGCATGTGATGCAATCCAATGGCTCACCTTATGGGAGACAGGAGGTGAGAGACAGAGAAGGAGCAGAGACAACCTGTAGCCTCCAAGACCACTCTCTCCTAATGTGGTGACCAACTTCCTCCAATGGGGCCCCACCTGTCAAAGCTCCTATCATCTTCCAATAGTACCACCAACTTTCTAAAAGACTTTGGCACCTGAAAAATGCCTTCCAGAACAGGTTTATAATGTCACCTAAAATTGATCTTGGCCATCTCACTAATTGGCTAGTGTTTTGAATTTGGGGAATAATAATAATAAAATTAAAAATTAAAAATACTAACAACGAAAGCATTTGGCAACATAGCCAAACACCATATGGCACATAGCCTTCCATTACAATGCCAAATTAAATTACTCATTAAACACTAGTAAGACACTAATTGAAATAACAATTTAATAATCCTTAATAATTCACTCACTGGTTGTTAGTCAGCATCTTTTAATTACATATGAAAACAATTACCCATGAAAGGTAAGTCATTGACCTTAAAAAGCTAAACAAGGAGTCTGTGCAGTGTGTTAGAGTTGATTGGTATGAACAGCCATTGATTAGGTAAGAGTGCTCATGGTACAGCTGCTTCTCTGTGATTAAATCCACCAGCTGATTGCCAAGCCTTAGGGCACATTTCATACTCAGACCCCGACCCTGTTTCCTGAGATTACACACATTTGTTCTTTGCAACTGAACATACTGTTACTGGAGATGCAACTTAAGTAGAAAACATGACTTAGAGAGTTAGGAGAGAGGGGGAGAAATATGGGGTAGGAAGCTTTGTACCATTAATCAAAGCATAGTTGAAAAACACAGACCAAATTAATACGAGTGCTCACGTCTTAAAACTAACTTTCTGGGGGTCTTTTGTCTCTGATTTTCTACTCTTCCATCTGATATTTCTTCGTGGTACAGTAAAAGATAATGCCATGATAACTCACCTGATAAAAGACTTGCATTAACAACCTCCAATCCAAAAAAAAAGAAAACACTTTATGGCTTAAAAAACAAAAACAAAACAAAACAAAAAAAACCCAAAAAACAAAAAACAAACAAAAAAACCCCTCCAATCCTGAATCTAGGAGGTAAAGAACCTTCCAGCACACTACAGCATCTCTTCTAAACTTCTAGTTCAGAAGCACAGCTTTGCTGAGCTAATTGACTCGCTTTCATCCATGCAGATGTGATTGTTTGGGACTTACATTGTGGCCCATCACTTAGAGAATTGGAGATTGTGTGCGCATACTTTGTTTCTCCTAAGAAAATGATGCTTGCAGACGAGCTATTTTTGCCTCTTGGCTTATGTAGGATATCTTTGGATTGTACTACCATGGTGTCCCAAAATCTGTCCTACACAGATGTTTGGAGACCAGATATCACTATCTATAGGGAAGTATTTAGCCAGCACTCGGTTATAATGACATCACTCCTCTGCACCCTAAGTCACCTTTATAGTGCCATCTTCTTTGTATATTGTGAAATAAACAAAAGTGTTGTTCAAGTTTAGATGCTTTTTGGATTAATTTTTATTCATTAAAGAAATATGTTAAAGAGTAAACAGAGAGCAGCCTCATTGTCAAAAATAGATGCAATGAGAACCGTAATAAATCATACACAGAGTAGACTTTCATTGTTGAGGCCTTTCAGTCTGTTTTATTAATCAGGTCTGTAGAGAGAAACCATGGGTATGATTCAGTCACTGGAAAATATAAAGTTGCTCACTGCCAGTCTAGTCTGATTGACAGTCTGGTTTTCTAAGAATTTCCACAATTGTCACATCTCCAAAAGACTTTGCTTCTGAGAAAAAAAAAATTTCCTTCCAGAACATGTGTATAATGTCACCTGAAGCTGATCTTGGGCATATGGCTAACTAGTAAGTATTTTGAGTTCTAGAAATAATAATAATAATAATAATAAAATTTTAAAATTTCAATAAAAAATAGAACCATTTGGCAATATAACCAAATGCCATATGGCACCTAACTTCCAGAGCCATGCCAAATTAAAGTTCTCAATGAATGCTAGTAAGAGCTAATTTGAATGACAAATCAATAAACCTTGACAATTTGCTCATTGGTTACTAATAAGCATATTTTAAATACATGTAAAAATAACTACCTGTGAAAACAAAATGATTTGATTCCAAACGTTTCTATGAAATACGTGTCTACAATCAGAGATGTCTCTTCAGTGTTTATTGCAACCAAGCTGCCAAAAATGCTAGTCCGAGTTAAATTAGTGGTGTCTTCAGCCAAAGAAGGATCCAGAGTACCCCAGTCTGCTGTGGTAAATGTTGCTGGGGATACTCTGGGAATCACAAGGTGATGCTTCAGTTGAGCTGGGAAGTTCAGAAGAACTCCCAGAGGCAGCAGTGTCTGAGTGTCTAAGAATAAAGGAAGTGGCTAACCAAAGGAAAAGTTGTCAGTACAGCATCATCGTGTTTTCCAAGTAGATGTCATCATCTCTGTACATCAAGTTTGGAAGTTAGGAAGTGTTCTTCACTGAGAACCAGAGCTTGGTGCTGTAGTTAATGGAGAGTCAGTAAGGAATTTGAACAGAGGGCATACAAGACCAAATGGACATTTTTGGAAAAATTCTGTTTAAATGCAAGGAAAGTAACATAATAGAAAGGAGACACATTGCAAGAGAGCCTGCATGGGCACATCGACAACAGAAAGAGCTTGCTGGAGCAGAGAAGCATTCTGGAGGTAGGAGTGATGGGATTGAGTGTTTTATTGAATATAGAATTCAGGTCAATTTTCTTATCTAGATTGCTATAACTGGAGCAGACTTAATCAAAGGCTGCATGTTCTTTTAATATCTATTAGTTTGCCCAAAACCTCCAGTCTACAGTATCACTTTAGTTATACAATAGTTCTGTGATATTTGCCATTTATACTAAACTTTAAATTTTGCAGAACATCTCCTTTTGCTTGATCCCCTTAAAGCTTATAAAGCTTTAAAGACTTAAAAAAAAAAAAATGCCCAGCATTTTGACTAAAATTTCCCGGCTGTATTTGGCAAAGGTGGGAATTAAACCAAGTCTTCATATTGCCCCAGTTTGAAGCTTTAATTCGAGCAAAAGTTTTGCAGCTCATTACTCTATGCCTCTTCCATTTTTTTTCATCCTATTAGGCGTGAAAGAGAATAGATTCTGGGCTAGGCATGGGAGCACACACCTTTAATTCCAGCACTCCAGAAGCAGAACAAGCAATCTCTAGGAATTCCAGGCCAGCCTACACATACTAAGTTCTAGGCCAGCCAAGGAGATATAGTGAGACTCTGCCTCATAAAATAAAAAATAAAATAATAAAATAAGATAAATAGTAGACTCTGAAAGATTTCCGAATTTAATAGGAAGCAAGGAAGTTTGGAGATCTACAAGGAAATCCTGAGGGCAACTGGGAGGAAGAGGCAACCAGCAGAGAAGAAAGGAAAAAAGCCACTAAGTGATCCTGGCTTCCAGTTGCCAGAATTCACATCAGTTAGAGGACCAGTGTTCTCACTTTAGCTTACTGTAAACTAGTTCCTGTAAACCACATTAACCCTGGGGGATGGCTGAGATCTGGTTATTACTGCAGCATTCCACATGGTCAGAGGATCCTGAATCTCACCCTCCAAATCTGTCTCCACAGGAGATATTGATTTGTTGATTGGGTTGTCTAAGATTATCTGTGCAGTGATTCTGAAAATATGCCTATTCCAGTTGAAAGTGGAAGCTACTGTTGTTACTTCATGTACTGGCTGGTTTTGTGTGTCAAGTTGACACAGCTGGATTTATCACAGAGAAAGGAGCTACAGGTGAGGAAATGCCTCCATGAGATCCAGCTGTAAGGCATTTTTTTCAATTAGTGATCAAAGGGGGAGGTCCCCTTGTGGGTGGTGCCATCCCGGGGCTGGAAGTCTTAGGTTCTACAAGAAAGCAAGCTGAGCAAGCCAGAGGAAGCAAGCCAGTAAGTAACATCCCTCCATGGCCTCTGCATCAGCCCCTGCTTCCTGACCTGCTTGAGTTCCAGTCCTGACTTCCTCTGGTGATGAAAAGAAACATGGAAGTGTAAGCTGAATAAACCCTTTCCTCCCCAACTTGTTTCTTGGTCATGATGTTTTGTGCAGGAATAAAAACCCTAAGATACTTCATTAAAACAATGTAGAATCTCAACCTCAAGAGCAGAGGAAACATCCATTCGTGATACCCACAAGCCAGAAAACAGAAGTTCTCCACTCAAATAATGGAACGAGCTAGAGTTACTTGCAATGATAGCACAATTATTTTGTGAGTTTTATTCCTCCTCCTCTTCTTTCTCCTCCTCCTCTTCCTCCTTCTCGTTCTTTTTCTTCTGTCAGGATCTTGCTAATGAAGAATGACCTCAAACCTCCTGCTTTAGTCTCCAATCTTGGGATTACAGACAAGTACTACCAAGGGGGCTGTAGCTTTTCTATCCGTGTTAGTGATTGGAAGGCAGCAAGATACCTGTCTTAGGTGATATA
Organism: Mus pahari; assembly: GCF_900095145.1. Lineage (NCBI taxonomy): Eukaryota > Metazoa > Chordata > Mammalia > Rodentia > Muridae > Mus > Mus pahari. The sequence goes on from NC_034590.1 coordinate 63,301,784, forward strand.
TACATGAGTGGTCTGGGGAACGCTTTTATCTGCAGGGTTCATTAGTGCTTTATAAAAGCCAAAGGGGGCAATGCTGTCAGAATGCCTCAAGAGAAAGCACTTTGTAATAAAAGCTCTTGACTGCTGTGTTTCTTTTTAAGGCAGCTTGACATGCAGTCTACAGTAACTGACCTGCCCTAGAGAATAAGCTCTTATTGTAACTAACTGATTTCATAATGGTGGTCAAGTAACTTGTGCTTAACAGAGAAAATCAATCCATAGGTCTGTAATTGTATAGCCTTCATCCTTCTACAGGAATTCATTAACTTTCTGCTCCCTGTCTGTGTCAGCTACTCAGCGTGCTCCCATGACATCTAGATCTATGATTGGAGTTAACACTGCTTTAAAGAAGCTACACACACACACACACACACACACACACACACACACACACACCATTGATACTCATACTTTCACCCCAGCTCTGGTTCACCATTTGAGCACACTGATACCTCAATTCCCAGTTGCTATTTGATTTTTGAGATTGCAATGAGATTCTGGCTACCACCAGGACACCTTAGGGCGTAAGGAGTCCATCAGCTGACAGTGTGCCCCCAATCCCAATCTCTATCCATCTCTTATTGCCCGGCACAGTCTACAGCTTTTCCTTTTTTATGTAATATCTAAGATCTTTGCAGCTGGTTACCTTGGTCCCCCACTCTTCACCCTTTTCCCCGTATTCTATCACCTTTCTTTTTCCTCTCTCAAAAGAACACAGGCTGCCCTAGTTTAGAGTCTCTGTGACTCAACCTCCTGAGATGATGTTATTTCTGTACATATCTTTTCCCCATCACTTTCCAGTCTACCTTTAACTCCTACATCCTGCCCCTCCCAACTTTTCCCCTTTACTTCTACCGTGTAATGTATGTCTTCCCTTTGCTACTTCTTATCTAGCAACCTAATGCTGATCACTAATCCCACTGTCATGTTTTTCTCATTCTCCTTATTTCTTTATTCATACCCATCATAATTAATATGCTAATATATACAGTACTGTTGATGTCCCAATACTTGTCCCTGTAAACTGATACTCAGGTTGACATTAATAGAAATAGCTTGGTACTGGCACAACACCAGACATATTGATCAATGGAATAAAGATCTAGCTATAAATTCATACACCTACAGCCACCCAAGTTTTGAGTCCAACCAAAAAACCAAGAGAAAAGAACACCAGAGAAAAGAACCTCCATCAAACAAGTGGTTTCTCTTGCTGCAGTAGATAACCTACCCCCCAGGCTTGGTCAAGTTCAAAAGAAGATATGTACAGAGGAGCAGGGCTTTTTGAGAAGGAGGGTCTCAGTGGGAGAGGAAAGGGAATGGAATGAGAGGCAGTGGGGAGGGCATGAAAATGGCTAAAAATCCTTTGTAGAAGTGCAGGACACTGAAAAGCAAACCACTTTTCAAAAGAAAATAGCTTGTTTTTCTTAACTGGTTTTGTCTCAACCCTTTCTGTGTGTGATAAGAGAAACATACAAAGAAGCGCTGCAACCAGAAGTCCATAATTATTGGCCAAGAGTTTGCTCACCCTCCGAAAGCACTACAGGCTTCTAGAGCCCGGGATGCCATCATTGCAGCTATTCGGTTAGTAGAAACTGAACCTTATTTTTACCCCCCCAACCCTTGGGATTTTTAGTCCCTGAGTATTAAACAGATTCTAATCTTCAGTTGTGTTTTTCTGATAGATCATGTCTAAAGTAACACATTTAGAAATTTCTAAAATAAACTATTTACATGAAATTACTTCATTTGTCAGGGAAGTTTGAACTGTTTCAGTTTTCACTTTAAAAAAAAAAATCACAGACACAGTCCACTTTAAGTTTTATAAATAAAAAAGGGAGAACAGGTGGGTGGCGTCACCATGGTGACCACAACATCTGATTTGAGTAGCAACAGAGAGGGCAAGCAAACAGGGCCACATTCAGCTGGATTGCACCAGCGATCAGTGTGTGTGTGTGTGTGTGTGTGTGTGTGTGTGTGTGTTGGTAGGGGGAGGGGTGACCAACATGTCTGGCTCCACTTATTAAGACATTCAATCGTTGTATGACTACCCCTAGACTTCAGAAAATGCATAAACTGCAGTCAAAACAAGGATCCCTTATAAAGCATGCTTTGAAAATGCTTTAAGGAAGGAACAACAATAAATACGGAGAAAAACTTGCAACCACGCGGTCTTGAACTGGCACTGGATGGCCTACTTCAAACCAAGTATTATCTCAGGTTGATGAGTTCTTTTAGTTTGGTGACGTGGTTTTCCCACACAGAACGGGTGAAATGAGTGAAGTTCCACTTTTCTCTCCTTTGAATGCCCTACTCACTTCAAGCCAATGGAAGCTGGGAAGCAGGCATTCCTGGCTAAGGGGACCCTCAGGTTGCTGCCAGCCAGGTGACCAATTAACATTAGCTCCAGAGTGTTTACTACCAGGTCCTTTCCAAAAGGGGACAGCGCCCCACACTTCAGTATAGAATTTCAAAAACAGCCGGCTTCTTGGGAGTTGAGCTGGAATTTGGATGTAAGCAGCGTCCTGGCTCCTCTCCTCTTCCTCAAAGCTAAGGATTTTTCCTTCTGAGAAAAAGTAAAAGGGACAGAGTGGACAGAGAAGAGTGGACCTTTAACACGTTCAAAGTAACTCGTTTCTCACCTATGAGCGCTCTTTCTAGCAAAAGGAGAAAGCTTTCCATTTCTGAAACTGGTCCTTTAGTGTTGCAAAATATCTCAAACCAGCTCTGTGGCGACACTGGGAGGGCGGCCCCACCCGCTGCACTCCTAAAAGGCTTTGGCCGGCTCCCGAGTGTCAGGTGTGTGCGAGCCAGGTGGAGTCTCCACGCCCCGGCGGGCGCCCTGAAGCTGCACCGCGAGGGAACCGCCACTCAGCTGAGTTTGAGATCAGCTGTCTGCTATGCTGAAACCCTCTGCAACTGTCTAGGGCGCTCTGGTGAGAGATCCGAGCTGCCTTCCTCCGACATTTTGCTCCTGACAGACCCGGTTGAGGGTATGACTGCCACTGAGATGCAAAGAGCAAGGCAGAGCCCCCTCCTTCCCTTCTCAGAACAGCGGCCCTTGCCACTTCACAGCACTTGCTGCGCTCAGGCATCCGCTGCTGCTGCTGCCGCTTCTCTGTGATCCTGTCTGTGGCTGGCTGTGTTCTGAGAAAGCAGCAGTCGCTCAAGTTCCTCCTCCGTCTCAACACAACAGCCCCCAAACCACTGTGGGTGAGTTTGCTTCACCAGTGGCCTCTTCACAGTAAGTCTCACTCTGTGTGAACAGACGTGTGTGTGTGTGTGTGTGTGTGTGTGTGTGTAAAAGGGAGGGGGGACTCGGTGTTTAGGAATGTGAAACTCGACAGCAGATTTAAACGGGTTCCAGAAATGCCTGGGTCCATGCTGATTTCGGAGGGGCTGTTTCCTGCTTGCCTGTTTAAAGTGGAGTCAGATCCCGCTTAGGGGACAAGCTAGTTGTCTGGCAGGAAGGCAGGCTCACTTGTCTAAAAGAACCAGATAGACTTGAATGCTGAATCTCGCTGTTACCGGGGATCAGCTAATGCAACTTTGAGAAATCGCTGAACTGTGTGCTGCCTTCAGCTTTGTTATCTGTAAGACGGAGGTGATACCTACTTTGTGTGGTTGTTTAAAGACAGTGATTGTGTGCCCAAAGTTAGATTCTTTGCAAAGTTGGATATCCCTCCAAAATGCGCGGTGCCTTATTTAGGAGTTTACCATTCCCTATCTGCAGACAGCGGCTGATGAACAAAGGTACCTTAGGAGTTAAGAATGCCCCCTTCAGGTCATCCCACCTGTGTTTCAGTCACAGCTCTCCTTAGAAACCCACCTCATTCACCTAACCTCATCTGCAAAATGATAACGTAGTTCACAGATTTGTGAGAATCAAAAGAAGCCTCCTTCCCATGTAAAGCCCTCAGGACTGCCTACTAAAGCCAAAGTGTGGGGCTGAGCAGCTGATCTTTCTGGCATAAATCTATCTCATTTAGTTATGAAATGGAAGTTGTAGAGAAGGTGTCTGAAGGAGAGACATCTACCTCGGAACAGTAGTTTCAAAGGGTAGCCACATTCCAGTCTCATCACCCCATGCTTTCTCTGAAAAGGACATAAACACGAAGTCAAATATGCTTTAAGATGGAGAAATAGTGACATATTCGATGGTTACAATGCATGTGTTGGACTTAGCATCATTGCCTGCTTAGAGAGCCAGCTGTGTATTTCCTGTACTCCTTCGTACAGCTCACTGCCCCAGAACATTTGCAGCTGAGCTTCCCTTCACACAAGCTGGCTGATAGGAGCACTTGTTAATACATCTAGTCTCTCTCTCTCTCTCTCTCTCTCTCTCTCTCTCTCTCTCTCTCTCTCTCTCTGTGTGTGTGTGTGTGTGTGTGTGTGTGTAATTTTTTTAAGAAGGATCCTTAACCTGTGTCTCTGCATTCTGATGGAGTTAATTTGCATCTGGCATAACAGCTGAGTCCCAAGTCTCTCCTCACCCTTCCCTGGGGTGAGAGAGCAGACTTGCTGGGCAGGAGAGAGGATTTTCCTCAGATTTAGGGGAGCTTATCTCTGACAGTATGGCTTTTCTTCTTTCTGTACCAGCCCTCATCAAGCCCCTTCCCACAGCCTCTTGAAAATCTGTATGGGCCGGGTGTGGTGGCACATGCCTTTAATCCCAGAACTCGGGAGGCAGAGGCAGGTGGATTTCTGAGTTTGAGGCCAGCCTGGTCTACAGAGTGAGTTCTAGGACAGCCAGAGCTACACAGAGAAACCAAGTCTCAAAAAACCAAAAAACAAAACAAACTAAAAAACAACAACAAAAATCTGTATGGGTGCCCTTTGTAAGGGAGACCAGTTAACCACAGGTGTTGAGCATTATCCTGACAGACCACAGACCATGGTGTGTGGAGGGGGGAACCATGCGGGTGGGCAGACAGATGAACTGGCGGACTGTGTCTTCTCATTCTTGGTGCTTGTGACCATGGAAATGGCATTGTAGTTTTTATTGGCATGACTAAGATGTTTCAGGTTTGTTTGCTTGCCTGCTTTTCCTTAAATCATCAAAAGCTGTTGTTTTTAAATATATAGTGTACTGCAGGTGGAAAAAAAGTAAAATTGTCATTTGCTTAGTACATTGTTTAAAATACTAAAATACGGCACCTTACAGTGGTTCAGTACTTAGTACTCCCCTGTTCCTTCTGGTTGGCCACAGAGCCTCATGCCAAGCCTGTTTCTTTTATGCATTCTAGGGAGTTGTCACACTGTTCTCAAAGTCCTGGTCAGTTTGCAACCTTTCTTTCTTTATATTGTCAATATAAGGAGTCATCTGCAGCACTTCTCTCAGTTCCAAGTGATGGGATTTCCTTAAGGATGCCTACAGCCCTTGCATCCCGATCACTTTCGATCATTTTCCTCACTCTTGCTTCTACGTCTGTGTTGACTGAGTCCCTCCAGATGTATAGCTGTGATAGGTTATTCCTTTGCAGTCAGTGGAATAAACCAATTCAAGATTATATTAAAGGCAGGTTTATTGGGAAACGGCTCTGAGGGTGGTCGAGTTCACTAGCTCCAAGAAACAAGGCGGGGGGGGGAGGGGAGTGGGGGTGTGTAGGGGAAGAAGAGGAAGAGAGAAAGGGCACTTGCATAGAGAGAGGAGAGGGGAAAGAGATGGAGAGGAAGAAAGAGGGATAGAGAGGGAGGGGAGAGGGATGTAGAGAGAGTGATAGAAGAAGAGGGAAAGGGGGAAAAGGGGGGAAGAGGGAAGGGGAAGGAAGGGAGAGGGAGGGGGAGAGTGTGCATTATATAGGGAGGCACCTCTGGGGAAAGGGCAGTCTACCCCTGGGCTGAGGTTGGGAGCAGGGTAGGCTAGGTAGGGACTGAGGGATGCTGGGAGAACCTGGAGGCCAGGTCTGCTTTGATATGTAAAATACATGCCTCAGTCCCTTGTCCCCATCTCCCATCCCTCACCCCAACCCCACCCCTGTCTGAAGCCTGACAAGCTAGACCTTCGCAAAAAGCATTTCTAAGATCTGCTTAGTCTTCCACAATTCCTTGTCAGCTGTATCTTCAGCAATCCATTGTCTCGTATGAATTGCACACTCACATGGTGTAACATTTTGTTTTGCTTAGTACAATCTCTCTTGGAGCTAGTTATTTTTTTTTTTTAAATGTCATTTTGGAGACAAAACATCCGTGATTTTTTTTTTCTCATATAAACTGAATAATGGGTGCTCAGTAACCAATAAGCTGAGAAGCAACTGGCTGCTGAGTCAGCGGTCTTGATACACATGTAGTTATAGGTAGTCATTGATGAACCAAAGTGCTAGGAACAAGATTTTGTTTTAGGCCCTCACCCACAATTAATATACTTTTGTAGCTGACCTTTGAATAGTATTGTGGAGGAACTGGGATTAACTAAACCCTGAGCTGGGAAATCCATTCCTAGTAGAGTCGTACAAACTTAAAAATGTCTGAAGTTGTTAAATAATAAGTACTTGAAAGTGGGTGAGCTTTGCACACACACACACACACACACACACACACACA
>NC_034590.1:63309035-63375037 GCF_900095145.1 Mus pahari
ACACACATACACACACATACACACACACATACACACACAGACACACACACACGCACACACACACACACACGAATCTGATAGCTTTGCCCACTGTTATCACCTCAGCTTTCTCAGGGCCTCAGAGTACTTGATAAGAACATCTCTTTTAAAGTTTGTTTGGGGCAATTCAATGAACTTTTAAGACTCCTGTTTCATAAGCTGATGGCCCAACTCATTGCTGCTGCCTTCCTCATCTTATCTGACCCCGGTTCAGTGCTCAGCCCTCCACAACTGAAAGCCTCTAATCTGACTAACCCCACACAGAGATGCTATAGCATGCATCCTGCTTGAACTGGTTTCTTTTCCTGGGAGTGGGGTATGTGCCACTGGCAAAGGAGGCTGCTTGAATGTCTCCTGCATGAAGGGCAGTCCATGTGCCAGTCTTAAAACACTGAATATGAGGGTCTTGAATGAGACAGGCTGCCTTGGCCTTCCTTTGCTCATTCTGAACCCCAGTAACAACACAAACTGCAATAATAATGATGGATTGGGTATGTAGCCCCAGTGATAGATAGGATAGGTTCATATCAGGGTTCAATCCCAGCATCGTGGAAATCAGGCATGGTGGTAGTGTATGATTGCCATCCCAATGCTAAGGAGGCAGGAGAACCAGGAGATCAATGTAATCCTTGGCTACATAGTGAGTTTGAGGCCAGTTTCAGCTGCATGAAACCTTGTCTCAAACAAACATTAACAAAAACAAGAAACTTTGGATGACTGATGAATGGACTCAAAGATGATCCCAAATTTCACAGTAGCCTCTGAGTTCAGACAGCTTTCATTCCAGGATGGGCCATGGATGGGAGACCAGGATGTAGCTGCTGTATAGTGACTGCATGGGCTACTTTTGTTGGCCATGGGTTTAGGCTGCAGTCTGTGTTTTCTTAGCTCTGTGAGATTTCCTAAGTTATTTAATTCAGTGTTTGCTGAGCATAACAGGCAAAACATAGCCTGCTGTGATTCTTTCCCAGTGCCTTTGAGAGACTTGACCAAGATAAATTCGGCAATGCCTCTCAAGTAATATCTGGTACAGACTGAAAACATGGTAAGCAGAAAAGAGTGTAGCTCCAGACACATGCGCAGGTAGATGACAATCTTGTTTACTTAGTAGAATTTATGTGTTAGAAGCATCCACTGGTGTCAACAAAACAGTCTCAGTCACAACGTTTTCCTTTCAAAATTACAGAATTCAGAAAATTGAGCAAATATTTCATATACAGCGCAGCAGAGACACTGAAGAAGAAACAGCTAATGTCCTTATAGAAAGCTACTACATGTTATGCACCAACAAGAACATGCTTTAAATGGGCATGGAAGCTGAAAGTGTCTGTTCTATAGCATGCAGTTCGTGGTTATTGAAAATTCCACCCAGAAGAGGTTGTCTAATAATGCAATTGACAATATATTGACTATTTCCAAATAACAAGCATCTTGTATATTTTTCAAAACAAACTGCACACAGCCTTGCATATCAACACTTTTGTTTAAAAGAATGGTTTGTATATGGCATAAGGAGGTTAAATGTCTGATAAAAGAAACACAAAAAACAAAAAACTAATGTGCTAGAACCCATTTCAACCTTCCTCAGCCTCTTCATCCTTCTGCTCCTTGCTCTCTGCTGCCTTGTTCCTTGCTCTCTGCCGCCTTGCCTTCTCCCTTGCTCCCCACATCAGTTTCTTTCCGCTCTGAAGGCAGCCGCATCCTCTTTCCACTTTTCCTGCAGTCTAGGAGCCTTTGTTCACCAGGCTGCCTGTCATCTGCACTGATGTTGGCTTATACATCTACTGGTCCTTCACAGTTGGCAGCCTGGGATGTCCTCCTTCAGTTTGGGGACAATGCTCAGAACAAAGGAAGAAGTGGAAAGGAAGCTCTTGAATGTCTTGGGATTCTAGGGAACTTCTTCATTTCTTTTTTTTTTTTGGGGGGGGGGTATCAGGTTTTTAAAGTTAGTTTATTTTAGTTGTGTGTATGATAGTGTGGGTGTGCATGTGGGAGAGCAGGCATGCAGAGGTCATAGGGTATCTCTCAGGAGCCAGTTCTCACCTTCCACCTTGTTGAGAGAGTGTCTCTCTTGCTGCTGTGCTGTGTACCCCAGGCTAGGTGGCCTGCGAGATTTAAAACCATCCTCCTGTCTCCACCCTCCATCTCACCATAGGCATGCTGGGGTTACAGTTGTGGCCATCACAGCTGACATTTTGTTTTCGTGGGTTCTGGGAATCATGGGATCACATTCAGATTGTCAGGCTTGCATGATTAGTACTTTTATCCACTTTTGTCATGTCTTTTAAAGTCTTTCTTTCCTCCTCTTCCCTGTTCTCCTCCTCCTCCTCCTCCTCCTCCTCCTCCTCCTCCTTTAAGAAAACATGGTCTTTCATCTCTGAGTTCTTAAAAACCTGCAAACTTGATTGAAATATCTGGCTTCTGCTCCTGTGCTTCCCCTGGCTGGTTGGCACAGAAAGCGCCTGGTCTATTTTGCCTCTCAGCAACTCCTGCATTACCCATATATGGTTGTTCTCCTTGAAGAGGCATGGCCATGCAGCCATCAGTCTCTCAAGGTCCTAGCACTCTTTCAAGGAACCTCAGTGGCTGCACTAAGATGGTCTTGACCACATTCTGTAGTGTGATACATAGATGGAGGCCGAGGGAAGTTTACTCAGTCATTTTGTGGGGGACTAAGGCTAGAGACTCTTTTTCTCCCATGTCCTTATTGACGTCATTGGATGAGTAAGGATTTGCATTATTTTGGACCCAGGAGAATCAGTCCAGCAATTCTTTTGGAATCTTTCCTTTGGGTGGGTGTATAAAAAGGCCTTTTCATAGCTTTAGGGAGCAAGACACTAAGAACATGTGGTAGCCAGATCCCCTCTTCCTCTGTTGATGGATTCCTTCTCTGGAAAGACCAGCTTGCTGCAGGGGCTTCTCATGTAATAATACTATATCGATTCCAGTGTGTCCCTATCTGGATGTACACATGTCAAGTGTTTTGAGAAAACAACTAAAGGTCACTGTGGCAATAAGTTTCCACTACTATAGCACGATACCAGAGAAAAATCACCTTAAGAGAGAAAAATGGTTATTTTTGATTTACAGTTTTAGAAGTGTCTTTCCGTGGTCAATTAGTTCCCTGTTTCTGGGCCTGTGGCAAAACAAGCATAATGGTGGATGTACCAGAGGAGAGATGCTTACTCCATGGGAGCCAGGAAGCAGACAAGAAGAGGAGAGGAAAGGTCAAGGGTCAAATTCCATTCTTTTAAAAATTTGTTTTTTATTAGTTTTATTTATGTATGTGGCACGGAGAGTATATGTGTGCATGTATAAACGTGCATTATGAACATGAAAGTACCTAATAGAAACCAAAAGAGGGTGTCAAATCCCTAGGATTTGGAGTCACAGACAGTTGTTGGTGCTGCAAATCAAACTTGGGTCCTCTGCAAGAACAGCAAGCACTCTTAACTGTCCCCATAACCTGCGTTGTCCTTCTAAATAGTCCATTGATTTGGCCATGTTTCAATTACCTCTCAATAGCACTTCTTATTGGAAAACAAGTCTTCAATACTTTGGTTGGGGGGCAAGGACACAACATTTTACATTCAAGTCATAATCTTCAGTACTTGCCTGATTGCTATGTAGATCAAGGTCCTCTGTTGTGAATATGAGGGCAGCATTTATGAAGTGCAACTCCTTTTAAGGATTCTGATTTCCTAGGTCTAGAGAAAAGGTTGAACATCTGCCTTTTCTGAGTCCCAGGCAAGGTACAGGGCAAGCTAAGAGCTACTGCTTTGGTGCCTGTATATGCCAGGGTCTAAGAGCAAATCTACTGCTTACTATATTTGTCTGGTTATAATGTCACTCTTACTTTTCTAAAGAATAGCTAGTGTTGAAGGTCCAAAGCTGACTCTCTGACGTGTTACAACCTGATTGGTCCTGATTGTTTTTTTGAGATATGTATCACTACGTAGCCTTGTCTGGCCTGGAACTAGCTTCAAATTATCAGAGTCTCTGCCTTCAGAGTGCCAGAATTGAAGGTGTGTACCACCACACCCAGCTCTGATTCCCTGAGTAGTAGCCTCTTTGAGGGTAGCCCTACTTATCTTGACTCAGGATTTTATAACAGCTGCCTAAAGGGGCTCCTAGACCTCCCCTCCCTCACCAGCTCTCAATACACTCTCTGTTCTGTCAACTGTCACCTTGCTAAAATGAGTAGTGCATTACCATGACCTACCCAGTCATAGAGCATGTCTCCAGAACATGGACCCTTCTTAGCACAGTGTTTCCTGCTTAGCACACAGTTCCTCCAGTCCACAGCATTGAAAGTGCCTCCTGTTGTGAATTGTAATACAGTTCTTTATTAAGAATTGAATCTTCACCAGCTTCTGTGCTCTGTGTTCTGTGTATGTCTGACAACCCCCCGATGGCTTTAGATGTCCAGTTCTAGACTTATTTGTAAAGCATTGTTGTCCCTAGTTGCTCATAGTGAGTTGCTCTTTCTAGTCATGTCCCTAGAGAGCTATCAGGGTTTAACTTGCTTCATTGTAATTTTCTGTTTATGCCTTCTCTGTCCTCCCAAAGCTTTGTGATGTATTTGTCTTATTTTCTTGAGCAGAATGTGTACCAGAGGGAATTTGGGAGAGGTTCTGAGGTCAAACTGATAATCACATGCTAAGAAACACATAGACGTGAGTGATTCCTTTTAACATTGGGTCAAATAGGCATTGAAATATCACTAACTATGAAGTCACTTGGGGACAAACCCAAATGTATCCCAAAGGCTCTGCTGTTACAGTCCTGTGACATCATGCCAGGTTAACCTAGAACATCCCAAACCACAGGCAGTAAAGATGTCTAGCTTTTTGTGTTCAGCAGAACAGATCTACCTCTATATTGCCACATCAATGGGTTCACTCTGTTACCAGAATGGGCCAAATTATATGACATCATCCATTTGAAGGATATTTCATGAAGGCAGGCAAGCAGTGCCAGGAGGGTTTTTGTGGTTTTGCCCCTGTGTTTTTACTGGCAGACACTGTAATCAGCTGTCACGATAGCTATAATCAATTAGCTTATGCAGTGTTTTTCTCCGTCTGCTCTAATTGAACAGTTGATTTTGTTTTTATTTTCGCTTTTCCCTCTGTGTTCAGTTCCTGAGTGTTACTATGGAACCCTGTGACTAAGCCCCTTATGAAACCTGCTGCCTCTTGTGTGATGTGCCGTCAGTAACCCATTCATCCCCAGACCATTTCACATCACACTGATTTCTAGGAGAGCTTGTTCATTTGAAAAATACATTTAAGCTGTCCTTCCACTGCAGAAGCAAAAGCCAAAACCTGATTCATCTAGACCTGATGACTGTTCACTTGTGAGATGGTGGAGCATGGCATTGACTTGTCACTCTGGTGGTGTCATTGTTGGGACCAACTATGTGCAAATGATGTTCTTCTGTAATGTAAAGGGGGACGTCTGGGACTTCATACTACTGGGAGTTACTTTACACTTCCATAAGAAGATGAGAGCTGCTAGCTACCAAAGATGCTTAAGTGCAGCCTAGGATAGATAGAAGCAAAAAGGGAGAGGTGATAGTTATTAGAAGACATTTAAGTTTCTTTTGAAGCTGAGATTTCTCTCCAATAAATGACAGAACCTGGATGTTTCTGTGACCGTAAATCTAAGGACATGATTGGCACAATAGCCGTGCAACTTGCACAAATATTTCAGTAATGCTTTGTGGTGTGATACAAATAATTGGATTCTAAATCAGGGTGAAAAAAAGTGAGACCTAGGCCCTCTTAACAGTAGGAAAAAGAAAGCCTTGTGAACAAACACAAGAAGATAGTGTGAGAGAAGTCTATGCACTGGGCTGAAAGGACGAAAGTAGAAGTAGAAAAAGAAGCAGACATTTTCCAAAATGTCCCACCCTCTGCTCAAAACGAAATCACCCCAACTCCTCAGTGTTCAGGTTTCTGACTGAAAAATGGGCCTAACCAAATATTTTTGGGGTCCATTTTACAAATCAATTGGGAAGAGCAGACAACAGCTCATGCACATTCAAGCATAGGCATTACATGTTGGTCACATGCCTCTTGAGATCCACAGAGGATGGGCTCTGTGACCCTCCACCCCTCCAACCAGTTCTGCAGGTGCTCAGGTCACTCTTACAAGTAGCACAGTGTTCTCATGGAGCTGTGCATATTCTGCTCTACACTGTATTTTCAGTGTCCTTTTAAAAATATGAATATTGTATGTGTGCAAACCCAGTGCACTGATGGAATCCAGCCCCCTGAGAGCCGCCTTCTCCCTGATCTCTCACAACTGTTAGCAATCACTCTTCTATACCTGAGTTGACATTTTTAGCCTTTCACATATGAGAGAATATGTGGTACGTGCCTTACTGTGTGGGAGTTACTGTGTTCAACATACCGCCCTCCAGTTTTTGCAAATGGCAGGATTCAATCTTTGTGGCTGGAGATGCCTTTGTAGGTTTCCTTTATCCATTCAGATGCTGATAAACACCTAGGTTGATTTCCATATCATAGCTTTTATTACTAGTACTATTTTAAAAAAAGGTCCACAGGTATCTCTTTGATATCTCTTCATATCTTTTGCATACACAGTAAACACATATACATATATACATAATACATACATACATACATACATACATACATACATACACACACACACAGTTTGTTTCCTGTTGACTTTTAGGAACCTCCACACTGTTTTCTTATGTACTTCTTTTAAAAAAATCTATTTGTTTAATTCCATGCATATTTGTGTGTGCCCGCGTATGCCTGTGTACCATGTGGATGCGGGAGCCTATGAAGATCAGAAGAGGAATTGGATTTTCTGTAGTTAGAGTTACAGACTGTTATAAGCTGTCATGTGGGTGCTGCAAGCTAAACCCAGGTCCTTTACAAGAGCAGTAAGGAATCTTAACTGCTAAGCTGTCACTCCAGCCCTTCGTACAGACTTCTAAATTATCTTCCAATTACCTACCAGGATTTAATACAATGTAAATACAATGTAAATAGTTGTCATGTTATTTTTCTTTAGAAAATAACACAGAAAAAAATGTCTACATGCATTTAATACAATTTTTATTTTCCTAATATTTTCAATACAAGTTTGGTTGAATCCATAAATGTGGAATTCAGGGATGCAGAGCTGCATCTGTAAATCTAAAGCAAGGGACACTCAGAGGCGGCTCAATTCTATCATCAGTTCCTTATAAAACTTACCAGAGGGACATAGAAAAATGAAAAGCTGAGTAGCTGGTATTGATTTCACAGGGTAGGTAGAAAAATCCAGGACACAAGGGAAAGAAGCCTGGGTAAGGTCCTGCTGCCAGCACTTCCTATGTCTGGCAATCAATTCCCACAATTCTGTTCTCTCCCTTCTCTTGTCTCTGTGATTGGAGATTTGACTGTGAATTGTTGGTATGTGCTTTTCTCCTGAAAACACTTAAGACAAAAAGGGAAACAAGTAACAAAACCCCACGTCCCCAGTTTTTAGAACTGAGACTGCCATGGAGTGTTAAGCAAATCTTCAGTGAGCACCTATGATTGCATGTGCCAGGAACTGTGCCAAATGTCAGAGCAAAACCGGGCAGGTTCTCTGTATAGACTATGGTTAAGGGCACTGGTGGCGCATGCCTTTAATCTCACCACTTGGGAGGCAGAGGCAGGCAGATCTCTGAGTTCAAGGCCAGCCTGGTCTACAGAGTGAGTTTCAGGACAGCCAAGGCTACCCTGTCTCAAAAAGCAAAGCAAGGCAAAACAAACAAACAAACAAGAACAGCAACAACAACAACAAAAACCCCAGTATTTTTTAATATAATGCAACCTTCTCAGCTGCTAGGAAAGAAATGCTTACCCATCCTTGAAAAGATGACCAAAGAAGGCTCTGTGAGACAAGGGCCGGGGCTGAGATGTGAAGGATCAAGAACTCAGCCCTGAAGAGTGGACAGGACCAACAATGTTAGGAAAGTAGGAGAGTGCCCTGGCTCTCAGTCTTAGCTCTAAAGAGAGAGTAGTTCCACAGACTGGAACTTCTACAGGCATCTGGGAGAACCTGGTAGTCAGGGAGGACTCTCATCACAGAAGGATCTTATGTTCAGTTGGAGTTTGATGTGTGAAAGCACTAAGACCAGTTAAATGGTTTTAAGCAAGAAAGCATCCGTTTTATCATTAGCAAAAAAAAAAAAAAAAAAAAAAAATTTTTTTCCATGAGCATAATGGGTTGGAGGAATGGCAGTCTTAAAGACAAGGGACAGACACCATTGTAACATGTGGCTTCTCTCACTGTCCCAGGCAGTGTGCAATGCCAGCTGACAGGTGACAGTTCTCAGAATTACCTGCCTGAGATTAGTTGGTGATTTTATTGCTAGAGATGATCTCAATGATGAGGTGATTTAGTCAAAGCATAACCCACATGCATTAAATAGTCAGTTGAACATATGTATAGGAAATCTTGTCTTTGAAGTAATTGATGTATGGTGAGTGTCTTAGTTAGAGTTTCTATTGCTGTGATGCAACATCAGGACCAAAAAGCTAGTTGGAGAGAGAAAAGGGTTTATTTGGTGTATACTCCCACCATTGTTGTTCATCACCAAAGGAAGTCAGGACAGAAAATCAAGCAGGGCAGGACCCTGGAGGCAGGAGCTGATGTAGAAGTCATGGAGGGGGGCTGCTTACTGGCCTGCTTCACATAGCTCACTCACCGGGCTTTTGTAAAGAACTCAGGGCTATCAACTGAGGAGAGCACCACCCGCAATAGGATGGTGGTAGCCTTATTGACTCTTATTGGTCACTATGAATTTTCTCCTGACAGCTGGATCTCCTGGAGGCATTTTCTCAACTGAGGCTCCTTTCTCTCTGATGACTCTAGCTTAGGTCAATTTGATGCACAAAATCAATCAGTACGGTGGGTTTGAGAATTTCTTGTCCAAAATACAAGAATACATGAGAGGTTTCAGTATTCAAACACAGTCGCAGAGGGCAAGAGTTAGACCTGTGGTTATCAACAATGAGTTAACTGATTCTTTTCAAAGGACTCCTAAATTAATAGCTAATAGATGCTAACAGATGAACTTATATATACAGTTATTTCATAACAGATACCCCACTTTTCAAGTGATAAAGTATTAATGTTGGAGAAGTTTGTCTGCTCCAGGGTTTGAGTGATAGTCACTGCAGTCTCCGAGGAAATGAGTAGATTCAGTGTTCAAATCCCACATCTATGGCTTATCATCCCTGTCATCTTGTATGTACTACTTGTGTTACTTTCTCTATTTCTGAAGTAGCCTCAATCTGTATTACATAGTTAGACTATTATTAATGTTGATAATAGGAAAAAATGTGACAAGCCTCAGTAAATTGTCTTCTCACAATAGTTTTTTATTTATTCTACTCTTTTATTCTTCTGTTTCTTTTCTCCCTGTTTGCTGTGCATGTCTGCTTTAGTCCCTTTTCCACTTTTTTTTTTTTTTTTTTTTTTTTGAGACAGGGTTTCTCTGTGTAGCTCTGGCTGTTCTGGAACTCACTCTGTAGACCAGGCTGGCCTCAACTCAGAAATCCACCTGCCTCTGCCTCCCAAGTGCTGGAATTTAAGGCGTGCGCCACCACCGCCCAGCTCCTTTTCCACATTTTCAATGTTTCTTCCCATCGCACATCCCTCCCCATCTCGGTCCCTTCCTTCATTCCTATTCAGCCCAGGCAAGTCTACATTCTAGATTCTCCTGTCTTACCCACCAACTGATGGAATTACAAGTGGGCACCACCATGCTCAGACCATTTCTTTTTCTTAATCTCACACAACATTAAACTGTTACTTTTCAAAAATGTTTATAGTTCCTTTCATATTTCTGACACTTAAGCAATCATGTGATTTGTTAAGAAATTAGGGAAAAGCTGGAAGAAGCTAAAGAGGAGGGCAACCCTGTAGGAGGACCAGCAGTCTCAATTAATCTGGACCCCTGAGATCTCTCAAACACTGGACCACCCACCACACAGCATACACCAGCTGATATGAGATCTCTAACACATATACAGCAGAGAACTGCTGGGCCTAGGTTTAGTCAGAGAAGATGTACCTAACCTTCAAGATACCAGAGGCCCCAGGGAGTTTAGAGGTTCAGTGGGGTGGGGGTGGGGAGAGGATGGGGAGTGGGGATATCCTCGAGGAGACAGTGGGGTGGGGAGGAGGTATGGGATATGGAACAGTCAGAGGGTGGACTGGGAAGGGAATAAAACCAGGAGTTTAAAATAACTAACTAAACAAACAAACAAATATATATATTTTTAAGATATTTTCCTAACCTGGTCTATGGATCCAGTTCCAGGACAGCCAAAGCAACAGAGAGAAACTCAGTCTTGAAAAGAAAGAGAGAGAGAGAGGGGGGGGGAGGAAGGAAGGAAGGGAGGAAGGAAGGGAGGAAGGAAGGGAGGAAGGAAAGATATCACTATAAAGGCTTGGTAAAGTACAGTTTGAGAAAGAGTGAAGTGAGGCTTCTCAGGGATGGACTCCTGATTGGTAATAAAAGCAGAAGAAATAAAAATGAAACCATATTCTTCCTAGTCTGTTCTCACAGCCTCAAGAAATACACAATCTGACATAATGCCACACAAAGAACACCGAGATACGAGCCAAGGACGAATGTTATGGAATAAATGTTTCTGATCTCTTCTTGAAACTAGAAGTCGAATACTCCAGGTCCAGCCAGCTTTAACTGCAGGCAGGGTCTGATGAGGCTAATTACTGTCAAACACAGTTCCACCAGTGATCTTGACCGCAAGGATCAAAGCTCTATAATGGGAGTGTGGGAGTTCTAACTTCTCCTGGCTTTCCACTCCTCCTCTGCTCTCATCCTTTCCTCTCCTCTTCTTCCTCAGAACACACCCTAAAGACGTTCTTCACTGTATGGTGTGAAATTTCCTGTTGATAGTTTTGAGTTCACTTTTACATTTCTTCTTGGGTAGCATACAGAGTACCTTCCTGTGCCAAGGGCGCTTGCCCTAGCACATAGGTGTAAAGGCGTTTTGTTGGCACCAGATAGTCTTCTCTATGTGATAGTCTTCTCTAAATGATTTATTTAGGTATTTTCATCAGCAATAAAGCCTTACATTAGCCTGTGTTTCTACCCATGCAGCGATTCTGTCTAAGACCAAAATCTCCCATCATTCTAGAATAGAAGGGGAAAAGTTCCCAATCTCCCACCCATAATGAAGGAGCTAGATACAGTCTATATCTTCTATTTAATGAAGATTCAGTATCTTTAAAGGTGTGAGCCCTAGTAGGTACACTATGTTCTAGTTAATGGTCACATAGCTATGACTGTATACATAGCACAAATAGGAATCATGGGTTGCTTTAAAAGAATAATAGGAGCGGGTAGATCTGGGAGAAGTTAAGAAGATACTATGGGTGTTAAGATGATCAAAATTCATTATAATTATGTCTGTATTAATGAAATATTTATTAAAAGATTATATTGGAAAAAAAAAAAGAAAAGACAATGCTTTTTAGGAATGAATTGCTTTGAGTATGTGACCCATAGCATACTATTAAACTAAAAGTACATTTTCAAGCCTACCTCAGCAGCTTGATATTCGAAAGGTGAGCCATCCACCATGCACTGCGTGCATCCTGAGCCAAGCCTCCCCTCATCTTTGCACTTTCATGACTGCTGGCATACAGTCTATGCCCCGGTCAGAAAACAGTGATGTCCGGTCTCCTGGGACATGGCCAGCAGTTGGATGACACAGGTGCAGAGTGACAGACGGTAGAAGCACCACAGTGCAGTAGAGAGTTTTCAAAACTGTGTCTTGTGGTGGTGGTTGTTGTTTCTCTCTTTTTAAAAGCATATTTCCTAGTGTATTTTAAAACCACCACTAAAACTATATGAACAAAACTAGAATATCTAAATTCTGGAAACATACTCCCTATGCCAGCCTTTGAGTTGCCAAATAGCCCAGTGCTCTAACCCAGCTCACAGAGCCATCTGCCATCTGGTTTCTCTCACCTTATTGTTCTCTGTTTCTCTCTCTCTCCTCTCTCTCTCTCTCTCTCTCTCTCCTCTCTCTCTCTCTCTCTCTCTCTCCTCTCTCTCTCTCTCTCTCTCTCTCTCTCTCTCTCCTACTATTATGTGAGGGTGTGAATGCTGCATTTCCATATTCCCTTCTTTCTTCTCTAAAAAACTGTCTCATGCCCCTCCCCAAGCATTTTTCCCCCTGAATCTTCCATTCCTCAGCAAGACTGTTTCCTACAATTTCCATTCTTCTAATCTCCGTTTTATCTCTGAGTTTTATGACTACTTCAACTTAAATTGGCTTTCTGTGTGTCTCCATTGAGGGACAATGTGCCTTACAGGAGACACTTCCAGGAGATGCAATAATGAAACAATTAGGTTCATATTGTTCTGTGAAGATGAGAACAAAGAGCTCTCTGGACCGATGTCCCTATCTATAAGAAGATAGTTAAGATTTTTATGTGTGTATGTGTGTGTGTGTGTGTGTGTGTGTGTGTGTATGTTTATTTTAAAATTAACATGGAAAAAACTTGAAACCATTTGTAAATAGTATAGTAACCTATTAAAGTCCAGTTATTATTAACAAATAAAAGGTTAATTCACTTTCCAATCAAATATTTAATAAACAAAATTATTTTTAAAATAATAAGCACTTTTGTGCTTTTCTGTAAATTTTTAAATGTGAGCATTCTGTGATGGAGCCAGGGTCCTTACTGACAATTTTTCTAGGGCCACAATTCCTTTGTGATAGTGTATTCTTATTCCAGTAGGCTTTCCCCAATTTCTTCTGTTTAGATAACACCCAGTGACAACTCCCAAAGGGACAAACACCCAGTGACAACTCCCATGGGGACAAGTATATGAACTCAGACATTCTGATTCACAGAATCTGGTTAAGTTCACCAGGACTGCTGTGACCATAATGCCAACCATGACACCCTGACTATGAGCATCAGCAGGGAGCTAGCTAAACCCAACTCTTGAAAGTAAGAATGTGCATGTTGCATGCTAGAGTATCTCACACACAGGGGGGTGGGGGTGGGGGAACCCTGTAGCTTTGGGAAGAACTTGAACTTCGATGATCTTAAGATGTTCCCTGGGTGGCGGTGCATATGCTGATGGGCACACAATGCAAAGCTCCCTGGAAACCCTTGTACAAAAGCCTGATAACATAAAGGCCCTTCTCATACTGTCCTCGCTGACTCGTCTAGACATAGTATTTACAGAGTGACCTTCATCTTAGTGGCAATTCTGTTTGTCTGCTTATAACTTTGTTCACAATGCTAAAAGGTGGGAGCAGGGTACTTATCTTGGTCACACGCAGATATTAGTCAGCCCTGGGTGTCAAGTACAATCGCTTCAGAGTAAGTACAAAATACACCAAGAAACTTGCAGGACTCCCACAGGGTGAGCTTGATCTGCACCATATGCCTGCTGCAGGATGACAGTCAAATGACTCACAATGTCAAGTCACAGAGAGACGTCATCCAGTTACCTGGGAAGACTTCCTTGTGTGGTAAATGAGGCCACAGAGGCATCCAGAGGAGAGACTTGAAAAGGTAGTCATCTAAGCATCTAGGCAGGGTGGTGCCTCTGCTAACCAGAGAGGTCATAGCATCCAGAGTCCCTGGCTTACATCAAGGCTTATAGGTGACAGTCTGGCCTGTGAGGGGTCATACTCTATATGTGTATGTGTAGGAGAGAGTGAGTGTGTGTGTGTGTGTGTGTGTGTGTGTGTGTGTGTGTGTGTGTGCCTGTCTGTCTGTCTGTCTGTCTGTGTGTCTGTGCATAGGCCAGAGGATAAACTGGGCTGTTAATCCTTAGGTGCTATCCAGCCCATTCTTTAAGACCAGGAACTCAACGACTGGGTTGGTTGACCTGTGAGTTTCAGGGATTCTCCAATTTCTGCTTTCTCAGCCTTCCAAGTACTATAATTACCAGAACATGCTACCACACCCGGCTTTCTTTCTTTTTGAAATGAGTTCTTAGGGAACCAAATCCAGGCCTTCATGCTTGCACTGCAAGTAGCTTTCCAACTAAGCTATCACCCCAGGGCTGCTGAGTTGTCTAGTTCTCAACATGTGCATGAGGCAAGAAAAAAGTCTATATAGTTAATTTTGAATGCACAGTATAAGAAAGAATATCAGAGGAAGCTGTGAGACATAAGTCCTATGATATAATATGACTTTTATTTTCATTAAAATACAACAATAGACTATGAGAGATAGTCTGTGGTAAGTAGTTAGTAAAGACTGTGGCAGACAGGTGTGTCTATAATTATTAGCTGTGTTTATTAGTACTAAGACCGATAGTGACTAGCATTTAAGACTTTATTATCTAATATTACTTTTTGGATTCTTTTTGGTTTTGTTTACAGTACTAGGGTATATTTTTGTTTTCTTTTTGGAATGTATTGCTATGAAATGACTCTGAGTCAGATTTCTGTCATTATTGAAAAATACATAGAAAACTTAAAAGACTAAGATGAGTGTCTTCTGTGTCCCAGTATTTACACAAGAGTGTTTATACTGCTTAGAAGGTTCAGTCATTCCACCTAACAATTGCAAACAGAAATATATTCTATAAACTGTATGTTACATTAGTCTGACTGCATTTTCTCTCCATCCAATGACTTTATTCTGTGTTTCTAAAACATATGTACTACGTTAAGGTAAAATTACTATCTCTATGTATCATTCATACACGTGCGCGCGCGCATGTGCACACACACACACACACACACACACACACACACACACACACACCATCTGCTCCTATCTGCACTGCTTGCATGCAGTACCCATTGAGACCAAATGAAGGAATTGTATTCCTTGAACCTGGAGTTACCAATGGTTGTGAGCCACCATATAGGTGCTGGGAATTGAACCTCAGTCCTTTGGAAAGACAATCAGTGCTCTTAACTGCTGAGTCATCTCTCTGGCTCTATGTATCTTCTGTAGCAAATGAAATGTATTTTGTGACCATGTGTTACTTTATTGTTGACTGTACTTGTGTCAAACTGTCCATGACACAGTAACTTTTCCTTCTCTTATCTATTCTCATGAACCTCATTTTTATCCTGTGATATTTTCTTCTTTAACATTTTCTTGCAAATGCTTTTTAAGATGCCAAACTGGGATTAGAATGGGGAACAGGACAGTCTAGTATAATATAGGCAGTGTCTCTGTTACGTTTCTATTACTCTGATAAAACAGTTACCAAGGCAATGTATAGAAGGAAGGGTTTATTTAGGATACAGGAGGTTAAGAGTCCATCATCATCATGGTCAAGAAACATGATAGCTGGTCCAGCAGCTGAGAGCTCATATCTCAAATGCCAAACAAGAAGCAGAGAGAGTACACTGTGGGGCTGGGGAACGGGGAGACTGGGACCCAAGTATTTAGATACCCAAGAATACAGGGGACATCTTCAAGCCATCACAGAGAGCAAAAGGGCAGAAGTAGAAAGCCCTTGGAAGTAAAAGCTAGCACAATTTTTAAGGCTGTCTTTTCACTGGCTGCCTGCTTACCTTAGAACCTTCTCCTTCCTGAGAAATATCTAGGGAAGTGAGGTTTCACTTCTGCATTCCAGGTGATTAGTGGGATATCCAATCTAGGTACAGTCACTGAAGACCAGAGTATCAGTGGTTAATTGAAGAGTCAGGGTTCATCTTCGGTAGCAGATGCCAAGACAATTACATAACTGAATGTTCTCTGCTGAGAACAAAACCTACAGATGCTCAGAAAGCTAAATTAAACTCCCAACTTACCTGTTGGCCACTAAGCATCATGGGAAGCCTGAATAATATTACTAACACCAGGATAATAATTTTAATGATGCCCAGTAAAACACTCATCTTCGTCTTCTAGTCTGCCCAATTAATTAGCAGGAAAATCCTAGCTGTGGTTGAGCTGAACTTTTACAATGCTGTTTGGGGCTTAATGAGCAATCTTGTTTAAAAAATATTTTTTTTGAAATATTGACCCCAAATTTTCTGGTTTGAAACCTCTTTTTCCTTTCAGGAAGATTATTGATAAAGTATTGCATAATCTATATTAGGATGTTGGGCTACTTTCCCAATAAACCATTAGGTGAAGGCCAGAGAAATGGACACTAGCAGCCTCATATTACACATGAAAAATAGGCCTGATGGGCAGTCCAGTCGACTCATCTAGCATGTGCCAGGGCTATAGATGGGTCCACAACTCCCTCATATCCTTGGATACTGACCTTCAATCATTCAGTTTTCCTAGTTTCTTATCCTACCAAACCATGGTTCTAAAATAGATCCTTAAATCTTCATACTTTAAGGTTAGATTGTAATAATAGTAACTAAGTACCTTGAGGAAATCGTATCTCTAGAATAAGAACAAAGTATAATTATCAAGTAAACAATTTTAGATCATCAAAAACAAGGGGTGGTTACACTCGTGTCTCACTGACAAGCAGGCCATAAGCCTCTGTCCAGAAAAAAAGTGTTTCTGGAGTCCCTGTGTATCCCCTATAAAAAAAAAAAAATCTAATAAATTTAGCTATCTTACAACTTCTAATAATGTAACATGTTTACATTGAAAACAAAAGGGGTGAGTGTGTGTGTGGGGTTATTTTTTTAAGGTTTTATTTGTTTTTAGTTTGATTTGATTTGGTTTTTCAAGACAGGGTTTCTTTGTGTAGCTCTAGATGTCCCGGAACTCCCTCTGTAGACCAGGCTGGCTGTCTACACTACACTCACTCAGGCTTGGACTCCTGGACATCTGCCTCTCTCTCTCTCTCTGGAGCTGGAGTTAAAGGCCCTAGATTTTTAAACTCTTAATCGTGTGTATGCACTTATCTCTGTGAGTGCGTCTGTAGATGTGTTTGAGGAAAGTTTTAGATGCCCCTGAATTTGAAGATACTGGCAATTGGGAGCCACCCAACACAAGTTCTAGGAATCAATGTGGATCCTCTGCAAGAATAGTGTGTGCTTCTAGCCACTGCGCCTTCTCTTCAGTTTCCACAAGAGCTTTGTAATTCTTGGTCAAGTATTACAAGAAATATGTGGTCAGATTATATTGAAAATGAGCTCCTGAGACCTGGTCTTGCTTTTTTTTTTTTTTTTTGAGTGGGGGTGGAATGCTCACAACTTTCATAGTACATAGCCATTTTCTTCATTTCTTCACTGGTATTTTTCCTCTATCAAATGTTAGTGAGTGATTGATAACATATTCACTGGTTCTCAACAGGCAGGCTACTAATACATACCGAAAGCACTGGTTCAATGATAGTCACAGATAATTATTGAGCACCAGCTAGGTTTCAGATAGACTCTTTCCATTAGGTAGTTTGCAGATCACAGGTTTTTTCCATGCCACAGTGAATTCCAAAAATGTTTGCATCTAGCTTGGAATACAGTCTAAGTACTAAAACTGTAGCATTCCCAATAATGAAATAATAGCTGGTGTTTATCCTGTTTCCTATGAGCCAGATCTGATAGTGAATGTTTTGACACTACTCGTAACCTTCACAAGTCTCCGAGAGAGTACAATGAACATCTCTGTCATTTTTTTCACAGACAATAAGCCTGTAGATTAGAAAAATTAGTACATAATTTGTTCAAGGTCATATATGAATAGGCCAGACCTCCTGATATAAAACCAACATTCTTTTCCAATATTTTATGCCTTCTGAAAACTTCCATTCTATTAGGAAAAACAAAGATTAATTTAACCATGTATTGGGTACTCAGATATAAAGATGATAGGATAATAATGCTTCCTGCTGTCAGGATCTTGAAGTAGATCCCATATCCCATGAAGGAAGATACTCAACTCGTCTCAAAAGTATTGAGCACTTGTGAGATGTTACACACTGGCTGTATATACTGGATGTATGTAGAAGTTTCTACCTTCTAATCTCACACTCTGGTCAAAAACAGATCCCAAACTAGGAAATGCTAAGACCGAGTGATTCCTGCTTATCTTGTCCATCTAGGAAACATTTGGACACAAATGGCTTGGTAGCCAGAACTTCAGCCCCAGCTTTGTCTGCCTCAGACATATCACTAGATTTGAAAAATCTACTTAAAAATTTTCACTGTACTTAAAATTTAAATCAAAATATGATCTATGTCATGTAGTTTGCTTTGAGGATTACATGATAAAATATATGTATGCACACTACATACATCTGTGACTCCATGTCTGTGACTCAGTAATAGTTACTGGGCTGCCTCATGGCTTAGGGATCTTAACTGTGGGGTTCAACCTTTCAGTTGACATTCAGCCTTTCAATTTTTGTTTTTAGTTTTTTGGTTTTTGTTTGTTTGTTTGTTCTTCTTGGTTTTATTGTTTTGTTTTGTTGGTTGGTTTGTTGGTTCGTTGTTTTGTTGTTGTTGTTTTGTTTTGTTTTGCTTTTTTTTCTGCAAAACTAACTCAAGACATTGCTACAGCAACCAACATCATGCAGGTCTAACCAGATATCACATTGCCTCATGCCACACCTATAGTTCCTCTCTACCCAAGAGTCTACTCACCACCTTGGTATGCACAAACTGGAAGTACAAGGGAGTCAGCTCCTTGTGTGGCAACTCTTATAATTAGCCGGGAAGGCATGGGACTAAAGGATATAAGCACAATGGCTCTCCTCGTCCTTTGAAAGGGAAATTCTGAGTCGCTTTATCTTTACTCCTCAGAGGTCCCAAGGGAATGAGACCCAATTGCCCACAGAGATACACAGCTCCTGAAACATCTTATGTTGCGTCTTTCTCTCCTTCCTTAATTGTGCTTCTTCATGCCTGCCCGACACTGCTGCTCAAAATGGTCCATCATACGGAAATAGCTGAATAACTTCCTGACAGCCTTTCAATCAGGCTCCACTCTCCAGAGGATTCTGGAACTGGAGTTAGGGGTGGCAAGAAGGGAAGGGGAGATCTGCAGGATGAGAAGGGGTCCCCAAAGCATTACATCACACATTGGATTCTTCTTATAGCATCTTTGCCAAGGGTTCACCTAGCCAGTGCTTCACATCCAACAAGAACTTCTGTATCCCTGGTGCCTACAGGAGCACCTGATGTGTAATAAAGGAAGAAATATTTTTAAATGGATTGTAAGTGAAATTTTTTGTTAGCTTTTAAAAATTGATAAAAAATCATGTTAGTTTATACAATGGCTGCAAATCTGCCTTTCCTTGCCTATAAGGCACTAGAGATAATTTTTCAAGAATATATGTACGTTTTCATAAGCTTTCAAGTCTTATTTTTTTTCCACAAGGGTTTTATTTCCAGGAGGCCTGTAAATCTTTTAATTGTGTGTTTTTAAAAATAAGCTAATGTGAATAAATAGGACATATGAGTTCTTGTTTATTTAATTGTCATAGGCCCTTCCCCATTTCCATCATATTAAAAAGGAGACATTACCTTCTATAGATGACTAGGAGTTATCCCTATGAAATCGATTTTGGTTTTGTTTTTTGTGGTTTTGAAATAGGTGTGTGTGTGTGTGTGTGTGTGTGTGTGTGTGTGTGTGCTCGAGCACACATATGTGTAGCCCTGGCTGTTCTTGAACTCACTCTGTAGACCACACAGGCCTCAAACTCACAGATCCGACTGCCTCTTCCACCCTAATGTTGGGATTAAGGCAGTTTGCCTTCACCACCCAGCTACACCCATGAAATCTTAACAGTGTGGTTGCCTAAATAAGACCTGCACAATCACTGGTTGATTCTCAGTATGGATGTGAGCAGTCCCACAAGGTCCCACCCATAAGTAGTTATAAACAATTAACTGCTAGAAGATGGAAAATCAGTCTTCTCCAGAGATGAGCCCCTTGCTCTTTATCTAGTCCCAAGTGGTCATCCTAAAGCACATATGTGTGTAAGCATCCCTAAATGGACTCGGCAGGTTGTGCTTGTGTGTGTGTGTGTGTGTGTGTGTGTGTGTGTGCAAGAAACATTTCAGGAAGCCTAGATTCCATACAATAGATGTGTTGCTTTTGATGCACCTAGTTTTCCATGACTGCATATTTAGGTTATTCCTTTCTTACCTTGGCATGGTGAGGGTTATTTTATTGATATGTGGTCTTTATCTGACTTTCCAGAGCTTTTATCTAAAAACCAAAGCTTTCAAGATAGTTGCATTTAAAAAGTGCAATAAGTAGAATGTTAAGAGTTACTAAATTTCCCCTGTGCACCTTCCCATTTCTAAACATTAAAATATTATAACTTGTGTGCTTAGGTTTATCAAGTCTCATTTTGATCCCTGGTCACCAGATTGTGGGAGCTCTGAGATGAGTTAAAGCAGATTCCCCTAATAGTCCACAATAAGTGACCTTTGGTATAAACACACCTATGGACTGAGGAACTAATGTACTCTTTCCAGTTAAAGACATGAGGTTAAAAGGCAAGGGCATGGGGTTTGCTATGGGCCATGTGAGAATTCAGGCTTGTCTGTGAGATGCTTGCACAGTACTGATGCGTGTAAAGGATGAGTATTTACACCTCTGGACCAGTGTGCTACACTGTTACTATTTATAGTGCATTTGGGAAGGGGTCAAATTCCTTTCCAATGCAATGCATTTGCTTTCTTTCCAACGCTTCTAGGATTCAGATAACCTCTGTTACTCATGGCCACTATTGAAGAACCATGCCATTCTTTGTAATAGATCCTATTAGTTATCCCATAGACTCCACACCCCAGACAATAAATCCAAATCTGTAATCTCCTTATAGACAAAGAAGGTTCACAAATATATAGGCAAATATCCTCAGTAGAATACATTCGCAATGGTACATGTGTGGATTGCCTCCATTCTACCATACTCTATCTCAGGGGGTTGGGGGGGGGAGAGCTTTAAACCAGTACTGTCTCTGTCTACCTTTTGCATTAGGATAAAGTATCTATTTAAAATGTTTGTTTGTTTGTTTTATTGAGAATAGAGTAGTTACTGACAGATCCTGTGCTGACTTGAAAGTCAACACCGAGTTTGCAAAGATGGTTAAATTCACAGCAAATTCGAGTAAATTAAATTTCAGAGGTCTCTTATGATCCTTGTCAAGGAAGTAACATAACTTTCCACTACGAAAATAACCCTTCCACCCTCAGGACATTCCCGTGTCAGAGCAATACTGGATAGCTATAAATTTCTAGTTTTCAAGTTTTAAACATACTGAATTCCTTGTCTCATTGGCCCTGTGTGATGTGACGGCTAGCTCGGCTAACAGTGTGCCCCAATAACCTGCTAAGGCCATCTGTACAGACCTTCACCCCTCTTCATGAGGCCTCTTCTTCCCGGTGTCTGTGATGTATGGTACTTTTCTCCTAAGGGCCTTAAATATACACACCCCATGCCCTGTACTGAACCCGTGTACTATCCTTGGAGCAGACTCATCGACACCCTTTATGCCCCAGAGTACTTGAGCTAACTTTTGTTCTAATATCCTCAGGGCTACATTGCCTTCTTTGTTCACTGCCCTCCCCCCTTGCCCCCCCCATCCCCTATCTTGGGCTAAGAAGGCTTGTTTTTTTTTTTTTTTTTTTTTTCACAAACACTGTCTCACTCTCCCTGGTTTTCTTTGTCTGTTCAGTGCTTAGCCTAACATAGTCACTCTCTAAAGAAGCTTGGGTGCAGATGTGCCTGGACAGGGAATACAGACAGCCTCTCATGTCTACTGGGCCCTAAACACTGTCAGGATCTTCAAAACATTCTGATCTCTGTTGCTTTCCTAATATGGATGTTTCTACTCATCCTGATTTTGCCAATGGAAAAAAAGATTGAAGTTCAACAGGATCAAGTAACTAACCCAAAGATACTCAACTCATGATTGACAGAATATGTGCTCAGACATGTCTGCTCTATAAGCTGGAAATTCTAACCATAGCTTACAATCTGGTGGCTAAACAGGAGAGGTTCTTGCTTACTCCCTTCAAAGAGCCTACTGAAAGAAGTATATAACAAAGATATGGCATCCCGTTGTGTACTATTCCTCCTAAGTGCCCCAAATGGTACTGCTCTGCGAAAATTTGAAATGTAAATAAAGAATAAAATAAAAAAAAAAAAAAAAAAAAAAAAAACGAAAACTTTATCAGCTACTCACCGTTACTCTAAGTAAAATAGGAATATGAAAGCAATTGTTTGGATCACAATACCTAAGTACTCAGGAATCATTGTAATTTTCTATCTATTTAGTTTTAAAATCTTTTAAGAAAAAGGGATTAACCTGTCCTTTAACTATAAGAGGTTCTATTCATTTATGTTTTTTAATAATCCACAATCCATTTGATGTTTTTCAGTTACTCTATCAAAACAGGCGTTTTAAAGGCATTGAAGTCCCCGTAAATGCACAGTAGACAAAGAGAGCACGCCACCAGCGTCTGTTATCATTGTTACAGTTTGCTCGCTCTTTCCATCAATTCTCACTCTTGGAATCATGGTCTGACCAGGTCTATGTTAGAGTTATATTTCTTTCCTCTGTTCTTGGTTCTTTGGGCAAAAGACTTCAGCTGAATTTTGGCTCCATCTTCTGCCAGAGCCCCTGGTAAAATGAGAAAGTCTCATGGTGCCTCTCCTCCTTAAGCCGCTACCTGTCTCAATTAACTTCTTTTTATATGTAAGAGAATATAAATTATTTTACGTCCTTTAGTTCTGATTCAGAGAGCTATAGAAACCTGCTCATTTGTCAAAGACATAAAGGGTAGTAGAATGTACACATGTGCACTCATGCATGCGCGCGCACACGCCCACACACACACACACACACACACACACACACACACACACACAGTGGTGGGGGCAGAGTCCTCGGCTGCTCCCTTTTACACCCGCTCTTTGAGTGCCTGCTCTGGATCTTGCCAGGCCTGCTTGGATCACACCTGAGTATGTGCCTTGGTTTTTCATGTGGATGTTATTCTGTTTCCGTGACCTATTTGGACTTCTGTCTCTGTCAGCTTTCCTGCAATCCTTTAGGTGTTTGCTCTAGGTAGACACTCAGAAGCAGTGATTGGTGAGGAGTTTTGGAAAGTTGTAGCTTGGCCATAGTCCCCAGAGTTTCTGATATTTAGTGTATTCAGATGTATGCCACCTGCTCCTACTGTAGCTACACTTGACACCTACTGTACCCGCTCATCAGAGGCCTACCTATCTGAAACACAGGAAGAACAACTCATGTTTGGAGGGATCGTTTATTCATTCTCTGCTTCTCTCAGACCAGTTGATTCCACCTGGCTGACTCTGAACTCTTGGTTGCAGACCCTGACTATACAGTCCACATATTGGGGAGGTCACATGCTAGTTTGGAAAAGACTCATAAAGGTTTAGAAAGAACTCAGGAAATACATTTTAATCTCACAAAAATCTTTGAAAACCATGCGGATGCCTTGCTTGTGATGATTATTTGCACTATGCAGACATGGAAACTGAGGCTAGTATTTTGTTTCATTGATAGCCAGGGTTGATAGACATGAAGTGATGGCTGAGATTCAAATGGTCCCTCTAGGCTAGTGTTCTTTGTATTATCAAAGCATGCAGAAGAGCCCCGTGCACCCCTGTGGCATATGAAAGCAGAACATATTTAGAAACACCTTGTATATAAGGTCCAAGTTCACTCACAGAATAATTTTACTATATGGAATGCTTATGATTGACAGAAGATTCTGCGAAGTTCAGCACATCACAATTATATTAAAATGAAGCACCCACTCTCTTTTCTGCAAATTCATCATCCATACATTTTTATTTCAGTCTCATACATGTCTGAAATGATTTCTAGCCAATTTTGGAAAGAACATTTCTTTTTCAGCAAAACTAATTATACTTGTAATAGTTGCCATGCCCGTTGTGTGCCTGGCACTGTACTAAGGCATTTACATCTATTATCCCACTGCCTTTCCACAGACCAATCCCTGTTGTTGGCATTCTTTACCGTGAGGACCCATGCTTACATGAAGTAGAGTGATTGTCCAGTTCAATGACAAGTAATGAATTAGAGAGCCTGGGTGACAACCAGGTCAACCTGTAGCCAAAAGCCTCTAGGAGAAATGTCTGTCTCTCCATGACCTCCTTCTTCCAATGGTGGTCCGTGAAGTGACCATCTTAGCTAGCCTCTAATAAGGCTTACAATCCCAGGGCTATGTCTATCCCACATCTTGTATTATTGGTCCTTACTAGCCAAAGACCTTTCAAGTATATATTATCATACTTTCCAGCTGAGACATCAATACCCAAGGCTCCTTTGTTCACGAAATGCATCACAATCCAGCACATGTTCTTTTACTTCTACCTGCATTGATAACCTAGAACTCTTAATCCATTTCAAAGCTTTTTCCATACAGTATCTCACCTCCCAAGTCAGCAACTTCGTTCAGCTGGTTCCTAGTAGAACTCTCTTTGCCCTATTCACGAGATATCAAATTCTCTCTATGCAATGCCTTTACCAAGTATGGCCTTCTCACATTTCATGTTGAAAATCTAATCAGCTGGCTGTATTTTAAGGAATGAAAATTATTTTTTCTTAAGGAAAGCATCAAACACTGAGCTCACCTTGGCTTAAAGATCGGAATTGGCCAATCAAATGCATCATGAAGCAAACTGGATGACATCAGCTTTCCAAGACTTTAGGACTGTGGCTATGACCTTTAAAACCTTGCAGAATTTTGTTTTGGGAAATTCTTCCCGACTTCTTATATTAAAATTAGTTTTCTGAAGTGTATTCTTTAGCTAATTACATTTGAAGTGTTTTGGTTTGATTTTGTTTTGACTTAACTTCATTTCCTCTAACATTTTGATTTTGTTCATGTCAGTTGAACATTTGCTGAGCCCCAAGTTGTACGCTAGGCACTGTTCAGTATACTTTGGCCTATATAAAATCTAGAATTGCCACTTCTCTACTTTCTGTCACAGTCTCTGTGTCATCGCCACTGACTAACTGTTTTGAGTGCGAAGAACATATTTAGTTGTTGCAAGGAAAGCCTACTAGAAAGCCGTACCCATAGAAGAATCCTTTCTTAAAGCAAATGACCTCCCCCTTTATCTGGTGTCTTGAAGGGGACTCTTAGCAGGTGTGAACTGAGGGAAAGACAGCCATACTTCAGTTTGCTCTGACAAAAAAGCAAAGATGAATTTACTTTTAAAATTTTGGTTAAAGTTCTCTTTTATTTCTGTATTCCCATGGTGCTTTGCAGCTCTCTAACAGTAACAATACTTTTATTCCATTTGTGATTAAGGAGTCTTCTATGTCAGGAACCCATGTCCTATACCTCTTTTTCTTCTTCCTGACTGACACAACCTCAGTACTGCACACAAAACCTCCTTCTCAGTGTTGGTTGACTCATGTTGATCATTGGCCGCATCTTTTCTTTTCTGGGCACAGAGATAGTCATTATTAGTTCATCATAGGTCTGCAATATCATAAGACATATGATCAGTAAGTGCTAACGTGCCTCAAACTGTTTGTTCTATTGGATGGAACTTTGTAATAATTTTTATAATGTACACAACAATATATCCAATAGTATATGAATCAAAGACTTAGACCATTCACTGAGGGACTGCCCTTGCTGGTGAATGAGAAGTAGTCGCCAAGTACACATCATGTAGTTTCTCTTTTCCCTGACAAGTTTGGAAGTAAGATCTGGGAAAAGAAGGGCTTCTCTAAGGTCATGCAAGGATATTGTACAAAACCTGGGAGCAGAACCCAGTCCTCATTACCTCCACCCCAGTTTTTCCCCAATGGAACATCTGTCCCCTCCTCATTCCATCCAGACTGGTGCTGCTTAAGACCAGGCCTCCTTCCTCCCACCTGGCCTGCTGCCTCTGCCCCCTCACTGTTCTCTCTAACACCTCCGGTCCATCCTCCACATGGTTACCAAGGTGATCTTTTAAAGTGCTAACCAGATCATGTTCACACTGTTGAGCAGCTTTCAGAAGCTTCCCTGGCTGCTGCTTAGGGTCTCATGACCTGTGCTAGGGCAGATGATCTGCTGAGACTTAGCTGTCACATCTTTCCCTCGGAGTCAGCCTTCCATTGAGTACGAGCATTGTTCGCAACCACAAACTTCAGGTTGCTTTATGCCACTGTGGATTGTTTCCATTCACCTTGCTGTCTCCATCCAGACTGTATCTCGTATACTTTTCTGGATGGTTAACATCCCTTGGGATTTTAGGGGTAGGTAACATAAAATCCCCTTTACTGAAGCATAAACAGCCTTCTTCCCACCCTTTTATTCACTGAAGAGCTCATGCACATTTTTCTATGTTCATAATTGTGAACACATAACTCTCCTAGAAGCTCATGAACTTCAGAGCAGGGGCTAGGCCCTGTGTTTGTATTCCCAGGGCCTTATCGCAAACCAGACAATAGAAACACTTTATTACATCGCAGCTGATTCCTGTATCTTTTCATAACCCTTCACACAGAATTGACTCAGCTTACAGTTTCTTTTAAATTCAGCCTTGATGGATCGCAAACTCAAAGGAATGAGAGACTCAGCACTTGAAAATGTCTGTTTTCTAGCCAGTAAACTCATACCTCACATCCATTGACTGCCCGGTAACCTTTGAGCATATTGGTGAAATTCAGCAGAGAGGGCCGCAGGGTATCTCTCTGAACCCTTTGTCAGGGCTTCCCAGCTGGTTCCTCACTAGGCCCTGGTTTACTCTAAGGAGAAGGAAGTGCGGTTGCATATTATGTGGACCCTGGTTAACATTCCCGCTTTTATCGGAGCAGACTTTCGGCTGTTCACCCAGCTCACTTGGTAAACTCATTCCCACCCGATTTCCCAGTGGCTGAAGTGTTCATTATTTATATATTTATGAAGCCAGTCCCCTGGGCTACTGAACTTGCTTTAAAATATTCCTGCCCCATCTGGCTTAAATAGAGCATACTAAAGAACACTAGAGACACAATGGGGCCATGGTGTGAGAGAGGAGACGGGGACTGCCTGGCAAGTAGATAGAAGCAAGAATTTCAGAGTCTTCTCTTTTTCTTCTTTTATGCTGATGTGCTAAGGAAGGGAAGGTATTTTCAGCAAGGTATCTAATGCTTTCTATCTGGAAGTTCATAATTTCTACCTGAAATGTCAGATTTTCAGTCTGTGAGTTTCAGTCAATGAACGGATTATGAATTCTGTCTAGGCAGTCTGGTCTCTAAGCCCAGGACAATGGCCTTTCTTCTTTAAACCTCCTTTTATTAGTAGAAAAAAAAATGTGTGTGTGTGTGTGTGTGTGTTATTCATTTGGCCACTTAACATGTCTGAGTGCAGACATCCACTTCCTCACAGACAGGCTATTGATGTTGGGCACACTATGAACCTCTGGATTCTCCAGAAACTCTATTGTCTGTGATAATGCATTCATTGGTCTAGAGTCATAAGTGCCTAGAGCAGTAAGTCATTCAGCATTTCTCAGATTCAGGTCCAGGTCCAGGCCCAACTCTGATATTTACCACCTATGTGACCATAGGGATGCTGCTTCATCCATCCTTTAATGCCTCGGTTTTCATATCTCTGACATGGAATTCATTGTTATCATACTTAGGTGAGAGGCTTGCCAAAAATTAAGCTTTGTAAAAGAACGTCACAGTAAATCCTCAGGACTCACCAGTGGTCACTTTGTTTACAAGATCTTGATGGACCCCTACTTTTCTCTCCCTTTGCTTTCCAGTGTTCCTCACAGTTGCTGGCTCAGTTTGGCACACTTAAATATGGGAATGGACTCATAAACCTAAGAAATTCACCTAGAAGAGTGACTTCTCTATTCTGTCACCCTTTGGTTATGGCTGTACGTCCTCTGTTCACCCTCTCTAAAGAATGACTCAGACCTGTTCCTTTTAACAGCAAATCCTCAGAAGGAGAGACAATAGCAAATATTTTGGCATTATTCACTGGAAAAGATAATAGCTCTTTTTTGCCTTCCTTATTTATAGAATGATGGATAATAGTTTAGAAAGCACTTAGCAAGGACTGTACATAACCCAATTGGATAGTCTCTGATTTGTATTCTTCTCCCTCTTAGCAAAGGGGAAGAGGTCAGGGTGCAGTGTCCTCCATGAAGGAGAGCAGGAGAGAAGCCTGGAGCAGCAGACTGAGGGTGCCTGATGCAACCATACCCTGGTGTCATTGTTAGTGATCCTGCTGCTGCTGCTGCTGCTGCTGCTGCTGCTGCTGCTGCTGCTGCTGCTGCTGCTGCTGCTGCTGCTACTCACATTCTCATAGCATGATACCTGCTGTTCATTTAGCCTGTCCTCAAGGGGCTAGAAGGCAAAACAAGGACTCCGTTCCTCAGGTTAACACAGGCAATTTAAAAGTTTGATACTCTCTCAAAAATGTCCAGTGATGGCCCCTTACTAGGAAAATCATAATTAAATTAGCCAGACAACCTTTATGATATCTACTCAGGAACCCCCAACCTAGCAAGGTCAGCCAATTTGTCCTCATATTTGAAGGATTAAATCTAATCATAATGCATTCGTTGCAGTATTCCTAATAGAATAATGATTTGAACAAGACAGAAACTTCCTTTCTCACAGTCTAAAGTCTGAATTTAGTCTTTTGGCCCAATAGACAATTTTTTTTGCCTAATAATTTAGGAACTTCTTTTTTTCCCCTGACCCTATGTTTCCTCCATCTCCAGTATATATATATTTAAGACAAAGGATTGATTTGTATGAATCAGAGGGGAGAGAAAAAGAACCTGAAGGCTTGGGAAGGGAATGTTTTTGTGTGACAGATCTGTTCTATCACATGGGCAAGAGCTCACATTCCCTTGGCCAGAGCTCAAACACAAGGCCACACCCAACTTCCAGGGTGGGGTCTAGTTTTAACCTCTGGAAGGAAAAGTACATCAGTTTGGCAAAGTAGCTAGTATCTGGCTCAGGATCACTATGACAGAAAGCGATGCCTACACAGCTCTTGCTCCATGCAAGCCTTTGTGCTCTGTCTATTTAGGAAAGGTGCTTTATCTACGTTAGTCGTGACTTTATATGACATATAATTCATTCCTTTAAAGCATGTAATTCAGTGATTTTTAATATATTCAGAGTTATACAACCATTACCACAATCAGTTTTAGAGCATTTTCATCATCTCCTGCGCCTCCCCCCCCAACAAGTAAGCTTCATGCCTGTTAGTAATTCCTCACTGGCTCTCAGTGTTCACTCCAAATCCCCCCAAATTACCAACCTAGTTTCTGTTTATCTGGACTTCCTTTGCTAAATATTTTATAAAAGTAGAATGTCTGTGTTGTTTTTCCCATTTCACAGATGAATTTACAGATTACATTGCTTTAAATAATTTACTAATTTGTTTAACTCTTGCCCATTGTTGAAACTGATAATACTGTAGCAAATTAGTACATCCCAATCTTTCTTTCTTTCTTTCTTTCTTTCTTTCTTTCTTTCTTTCTTTCTTTCTTTCTTTCTTTCTTTCTTTCTTTTTTCTTTCTTTTCTTTTCTTTCTTCCTTCCTTCCTTTCTTTTTCTTCTTTTTCTTCTTCTTTTCCTCCTCCTCCTCCTCTTCTTCTTCCTCTTCCTCTTCTTTATAACTGTCATGCAAGAAACTGACTTCACAGCAAAGACACTCAGGAGTCAGAGAGCTCAAGGTTTAATGCCTGAACCCTTTACTCTCCAGGTGCATACTGCTTAATCCTGCAGTGTCATCTTCTCTAAAATGGAAATAATAAACCCCATTTGCTGGAAGCATTCAGTAAGCTTACCATATGTGAAACCTGATCTTACAGCCTTATGTAATTGATGGCCTGCCAGCGTTAGTTGTGCTTGCGTAGACGTAAAGCTCTCACCATAACTGGGTTATAAATTATGTTCCTTGTACAGACAGGAAAATGCCATTGTAATTTGCAGTCTACCACAAGCTGATGACAATCCAGGAGTGGTTGAGAGACCCCAGGAAGCTCTGATACAATGAGAATTAAGAAGAAAGGAAGCCAGGTATTTATTCTCTGGGACTGACAAGCATATGAAAAGCCTCATATCAGCTTCACATCTCAATTGGGCAGAGCAGCTTGTTAGAGGATCTGCAAGGAACCAGCTGGGCCAGTGTAAGTTTGAAGCTCCTTGGGAAAGAAGATAAGCTGGTTGAGTTTCTGTAGGCAAAGAGCCAATAATGAGGCTTCCAGCATAGCATCACATATCTGTCTTCATCTCTTTCTGCCCAGACAGAGATGTCAGAGCCTTCTACTCGGGAACCAAATGCGTACTTGAGAGACCAGAGGAAGTAGGATGAAAGGATGAGTAAATCCTGCTGCTGTTTTAGTGAACTATTCCCTACCTAACCGTGGCCTGAGCCACATTAAAGCCAAAGTGTGAGAGCAGAGAAGACAGAAGACACAGTGAGGAAGTTATATTGGGTGTGACCGTCAAAGCTGTGTAGACAGAAGTGGCCATCAGAGAAAAGGGCTGTTCACAGGTATATGTCAGTATTAAAATTCTTTTCTACAAACCTGTGCCTTGGCTATTTTCTAAGTCTATAGACAAGTAACTTAACCCTGTTGATCCTCCTTTTAAAAAAATGTTGCTGTGAATATGACTTGTGAAATGTTGCTACAACCTGCATAATTCCAAGAGACTCCATTCACATAAACAAGCCAACAAACTTCTTTTTTTCCAAAGGACCTGAGCTAAGTGTTTTAAGCTGTGCATAGACTATGCTTTTATTGAAATAGTGAACCCTGTCATTGTAGTATACAAGCATCCAAAGGTGATACATAAGTGAAAAAGCACATGTACATTGCTAGAAAGCTTTATCTAGGAGAACAGACATGTGATTGCCATGTATTTTTCAGGTGCAATAATACATTATTGTAGTTTTAATTTTTCTCCAACCATTTGTAAATTATGAAAATTTATGGAGACTTATAGATGGTATCATGGCAGATAGTACAACAGATTTTATCCATTGGCCATGGTTTGCAGTACATAAAGTATATCCAATGTCTTCTACAGGCATGTAATATGATATCCTGATTATTGTAAAGACAGAGGAGAGTGCATGAAAATGATCAGCATAATATCTTTTTCTTAATAAAGCTCAGCAATTTGCCGTCATAATTAATAGCCCTGTTTTTAAAAATAGGAAATTACTTTTCTATTTTCCACTGACTTTTAGAAAGAGAGGAAGTTATAGTTTGGTTGTTTATTCCTCTATTATTACAAATAAAACTTATATTAAAATTTGAAAACTCACTGGTTTGGGGGCTCGGAAGATGGCTTAGCCAGAAGACTTGAGTTTGATCCCCAGAACCCACGTTTTAAAACACTGAGCAAGGTGTCATGCACTTGACTCTGGAGAGGCAGAGCCAGCAGATCACTAAGGATTGCTAACTGGTCAACCTAGCCTACTTGGGAAGCCTGAGGCCTATAAGAGACCTCCTCTCAACAAACAAACAAACAAACAAAACAAAACAAAACCCAAAACCCTCACAATAATAACATAAACAAGGAAGAGGATATCTGTGGAATGGCGCCCAATGTTGTCCTTTGGCCTCCACCCCATGCTCACAC
This sequence comes from Mus pahari, assembly GCF_900095145.1. Taxonomy (NCBI): domain Eukaryota; kingdom Metazoa; phylum Chordata; class Mammalia; order Rodentia; family Muridae; genus Mus; species Mus pahari. The sequence goes on from NC_034590.1 coordinate 63,340,578, forward strand.
ATAGAAATAATTTGTTCTGTTAGTTACAGGCATTAACAAGCTACCCAGTCTGCCTTTTTGTTTTTTTCTTTCTGTTTGAGTTGCCTCATCAGCCTATAGATATTTCTTTAATGATTGATCTGTGTTATCTGCTGCTCCAGGACTAAAGGAAATTGGGTTTTTCCTGTAAGAGAGTTTTCACTATTTCAGAAAGTCGTTATGTGTACCTTAGAGGTGCCCAAGAACTTTTCTTCTTTCTAATTTTTTTTGTTAGTCTTTAAAGCTCAATATATGTGCTTTATTGTATCTACATCATATCATAGTTTTACAGTCTTGTTGTATAGTTTCTAATTTATACATAGACAATTAAGACAGTGTGTGTGTGTGTGTGTGTGTGTGTGTGTGTGTGTGTGTGTGTGTATGTGTGTGTGTGTGTGTGGTCAGATGGCTTTAAATAACATTGACCAAGCTTTGAGACCACTGACCTGGGGAGAAAACAGATACATACATCCCAATGAGAAACTGGAGTTTCCCTGAATGGCACAGGCTCTTTATAGGGGCACAAATATTATTCACACATGAATTGACATTTATTCTGGTGTCTACTTTGGGGAAGACAAGAAACAAAATACTGTATATTTTGAATTTCATAAGAATATTGCAGCAGAATAAGATAGCTAGTATATGCTCATGTTATAGACAAGAAAGTAAGGCTCAGTTCAGAGACATTAAGTAACCGGCAAAGGTTGCTTGAATGAATCAGAACTGTCTAACTATAAAACATCTGACATTTTCTACTTCAGCTTTCCTTGAATTGAAAAAGTTCATGAAAATGGATTATTTTTTATATTCCTAAACTCTTTTTCTCTTTTCTTTTTTCCTCTGGGTTTTTCTAGAAAGGGTTTCTTCATGTAGCCCTGTCTGTCCTGGAACTCTGTAGACCAGTCTCTTCTCAAAATCATAGAGAAATCCATCTGTCTGCCTATGTCTCCCAAGTTCTGGGATCAAAGGCATGCACCACTGTTTCCCCTAGCTCCTAAACTCTTCAGTTAAGGGCTTTTGTTGTTTCCTTTGTATGTTTGGTTGGTTTGGTTTGGTTTTTATCAACCAGACTTGGGTTATTAAGTGCTAAAGCAGCAAGAGTTTCACTTCTCCAGAGTTCCTCGATCAAACCCTTCTCTCCAGCTCCGAGGGACAGGCTTCTCACTCTAGAGCATATCCTGGTCATTCCCCTCTTACCGGCATTAGCCCATTTTACATGATGATACTAATACCTGAGAGTATATACTTTAAAGACAAAAACCAACCAAACAAACAAACAAAAAACCTATTTTTTTAAGGTTCTAGAGTCTTTGAGTCCAGGAGCAAGGGTTTGCCCCTGGGGAGGGCACTGCTGCTGTGTCCTGAAGATGCAGAAGATATCGCTTGATAAGTGTTCTGAGCTGGCTTTTATAGCAAGAGTTTTCTTCTGGACATGAACCCACCGCTCCAACACAGACACTAATTCCTCTATGAGCCTTCTTAAATCACCCTTTAATGGACCCTACTGTAATGCCATTGGAGTTAGGTCTTCAACACATGAATTTTGCAGGATACATTCAGACCATGTCCACTTAAGACGCAGTATAAAGGGCACTGGAAACATTGCCTATTGATCTGAATGCTTGCTCTGTAAGCATGAGGATATGACCTCAAATCTTCATCACCATGTTACAAACTGAGCATAGCTGTGTAAGCTCAGCTTCCATCTCAATTCCACCTCTTATTACTTGTCTCCAGGGAATAAGCTACAAGGAAGACAACAAATGTCCTGTTCTAGTTTCTACATGGATATGCCTTCCACATACTCTTATGCATGAACTATACAACACATATACAATATAACACATACATGAAGAGAAAGAGATACATAGACAGACAGTGACAGAGACAGAGAGACAGAGAGACAGAGACCAAGAGACCACAGAGAAACAGAGAGACAGAGAGACAGAGAGAATGAATGATCTCATTTCCCAAGAAGTTATAATGACCTCATAGTCACAGGCTACACTGGGTGCTGTTCACCATAGATAAAATCCTTATAACATGTTACACCGCTGTACAGTTACCTCTTGCCCTTTCCTTACTTCCTGAACTGTAGCCTCTTAGGGTAGAAAGAATCTGATGCTAACTACATTGTTTTGTTAGTTTTCAGTGTGATCATATAGTACCCAGACATATCAGGTAGGCTCTTTATAAATAATCATAGGGATTTCTTTAACTGACTGAGAATCTGAGATAAAACATGGGCAAAGAAATGCATTCAAGTTTGTTTTCTCTAAGGATCCTAGGGCAATAGATGGGTCAAGTAATGATTTAATTAGGAAAATGAGCTTTTATGTGTGGAGGCTTTTTCATTTTCATCTGTCAGATGCTAAAGAGAACACACATACATACATACATACATACCAGTGGAATTTGTACTAGCTATATATGGCTTATATATAGTTACTTCTATAAATACATATGTATTTAGTGAATATGAATGCCTAAGAGTAGATTACCCCAGTTTTATAGACAGTCTGTAGATTACTGAATGCTCAGCAAAAGGGTAAAGTCCATTTCCATTTGCCAGGGCTGCTGGACCAATCTCACTGAATTACCCAGTTGCTCTGAATCTCCTTAATCCTAAAGCCATTTCTCTTCCAAGGGCATAAAGCTTTACCTCTTTCTTAGAAGAGAATTAGCATTTACTAAGAGCTTTTATGGTGTTCTAGATACTTAGCAGAAGTGATCTCATTTAATCCTTAGACATTTGCACAAGCCCGCAGGTCCTGAACCCAAAAGAAAGTGGATCAGGTCAAAAACAAGACAAGATTTTTATAAAGAAAACAGGAAATCTTTACTAGTGTGAGGAGGGTATTATGACTAGGCAATGTCTGAGGTAATAAATATTGTTAACTTAGTTAAATCCTTCTTATGGGACCACAGCAGATTAATTTATTGCTGATAAGACATTGTGGCCATTAATGTGATATTTTGTACAAAGCAGAGGTTTTTTAGCTAATTCAGAACACAGCTTTCCTCTTCCCATCCCCCAACTTGGCTATATATGAAGAGCTTTCTTTAATTTGTTTTCTGACAGGAACAATATTAGAACATCTGTTCCCAGAATTTTCTATTTTATAGAGTAAAAGCATTACAGAAAATATGCCCTTATAGTTCAACAGATTTATGAACTTTCTCCTCACCAGTTTCAGAAACAAAAAGATAATAGCAAAAGCAATAGGAAGGAAAGACAAACAGGAGGAAGGATATAATCCTATAACAAAAGAAGGACCATTTTTCTGAGTAAGAAAATACTGTAGCCTATGAATTTTTCTTATTCTTCTTTGGACCACAACGATCAGGGATCAGTGTCTAGGAATCTCTGCTACTGGGAATGGATTTTGAAGTCATATAGATCTTGCTTTAAATCTCAGCCCACTAATTCCTTCATGTCAAAATTGAAGCAATTAATCTGTAGTTGTCAAGGTGCCAGTGGCCCTTGTCCTTATTCTTCTATTACTAGTCTTCTAAAGATGCTTAAAAAAAAATTCTGTCCAGGATCTTCTGGATCTCACCAGTTCTTATTTTTTGGAGAGTGGAACTGTAGTCGTTAGTCAGTATTCTCACTATGTGAGTGCTAATGTCTAACAACAGTCACATTAGATTGGGAGTTCATCCTATTTCAGGATGACTTCACCTTAACAATCTATAAGAGTTGAATTTTGAAATGAAGTCATAGTGAGGTATTATGCATAAGGACTTTAAAGATGTAAATTGGGGAGAAGAATAAAATTGAATCTGTGCATCCTTTCTTGAGGAATTATTCTGTCCATTCAAACACGAGAGGTATCAAGTACACTATGAAATGCTTGTAACAAACCAGAGCAGTGTACAAGTAGGTTGGTTGTTTCTTAAGAAAATTAATAATTAAAACATTTTGTTACAAGAATAAAGTGATTTGTACAAATATGTGAAACCAAAACTGTTTGTTTGTTTGTTTGTTTTTAAAACAGGGTTTCTCTGTGTAAACCTGGCTCTCCTGGAACTTGATCTTTAGAGTAGCCTGGCCTAAATTCAGATATCTGCCTGTTTCTGCCTCCCAAGTGCTGGGATTGAAGACATTTTGGAGTTAGGACATTCACATCACAAATATAAGTATTATGTGGTAGGCAATGGTCTAGACTCAGAAATTCAATCACAGACAAAGCAGGCCAGGCCTTTGACCTCACAGAGCAAGTCCTGAGCTGGTTGTGGGGAAGGCAGATGTTAAGGGAGGTACAAAAGGGAAGGCTATGCTGTCTGTGTCTCTCCACCAAGGAGGAAGTTCAGCCAGAGACTTCCACCTGCAGTGGAGGAACCGATCCTGAGTGAATCAGAGCTGGGCCTGATTCTGGCTGCAGGATGGATAAGAGATTTTAGGAAAGGTGCTGGTCAAAGCAAGTCAGTCAGAAGGGCATCGAAGAAATCTCCTGGAAGAGGATGGTGGTTTAAATAAGGGAGGTATTATTTAAAGGCTCAAAAATATAATCTAAAGACAACATTTGATGACAAATAAGATTTGAAGTGTAAGGTAAAAAGAGACACGACACCTTTGAGGTTTTGACCAAGCACAGCTAAGTGATTATATTATTTATTGAAAAGTTCCACACCAAGTGGGGGATAGTAAAGTATACTTCCCATGCAAACATGAAGACCTTAGTTCTACCCTTAACATCCATATGAAGTAACAGGGTATGATGTCCTGATATTGGGAAGGGAGAGACAGACAGATCCCTGGGGCTTAATCAGCCTTAATCAGCAAGTTCCAAGTTAATGAGAGGCCCTGCCTAGTCAATCAATCAATCGAACAAACAAACCAACAAACAAATAGCAGTACATGGCTCCTGGAGAATAATATCCAGAGTTGATCTTTGGCCTCTATACATGCACACACATGTGCACACACAAAAACACTCATACTGAAAACAGAGCATATTTGGTGAGGAAGCTGGGAGTTTGACTTTAAACATCAAGTGGAAGTGTTTAGATTAGGATGGTAGATATGAGAGTTTGGTGGGTGGGGCAGAAATGTCATTTGAACCTTGACAGTAAGAATAACTGTGACCAAAAAGGTCTAATGATAAGTGGTAGGGTACTTTGTGTTTGAAAGTTTGGGATGTGGATGGCTCAGTTGAGAATACTTAGAAGAATGGATCAACTGGCACTGGAAAGATGATTCCGTTGTCTGAGCACTGTCTGTACAATCACAAGGGTCTAAGTTTAAATTCCCACCACTCAAGCTAAAAGGCTGGGAGTGATCACATAGACCTGAAACCCCAGCACTGTGGGACACAGAGACGGCAGAATGGCTGTACTGGTGTGTACTGGATACTAGTCCATTTCCAGATTCAGTGAGAGCCCTTGTCTTAAACGAGTTAGGCAGATGCGATAGACACCTGATGCCCCAATATGGTCTTCAGGCTCATGTGCATGTGTACTGCATGCTCACACACACAAACATATACACTCAAAATTTAAAAAGTAAAATGGACATATAATGTAGAAAAACTCAAGGAATTTAGGAAACAAGGGAAAAAGAAGATTAATTCAGTAAAGTACAAATTGATTCTGCCAAGTGCTTAGCAGAGGTCACATAAACAGGACTACACATTGGCCATTGATTGTCTCAATGAAGATGTCATCATTTACCTTAATAATAAGAGCAATCTGCATGGTACAGTGACAGTAAAGTCACCCAAGGAAAGAATATATGCATGAAAGTAGATACAGTACATTCTCTACTGTTTCAATTTCCTACAAGCTATGGGTATAATAGCAAGAAATAGGCTCTGTAGTCTTAACCTTTGATAATTATTCTGACTGTCATGTGTGAGTAGATCCACCTCTTCTTTCTAGCCAGAGTGTTCTCATCTACCAGAGGCAATAGAATGTATTTCAAAAAGGTATTGTGGGGGAAGGGTTAAATGAGAAATGTGAGGTTTATCTTATCACCAGCCCATATTAATTACCCAATAAATATTAACACCATCACTAATGTTATTATATATATATATATATATGCATACATATTTATATACATTTAAGGCTCTATATAACTCATTATGTCCGAAAGAAATTGGTGACATGAGGTAGTAATCACAATTGAATTTGTGTAAAGGTGTGATTACTCATCAAAGGGAGGCTGAGAAATATGTGGGAGTTATAAATGCTCACCTGTGTTCATTTTTCACGGGGCATGCCAGTGGAGAAGCTAAGTGATGAGGAGAATGGAAAAAACAGAAATGGCTTCTGGGGGCCTGGCAGGATGGCCAAGCAAGTAGAGGCACTTGCTATAAACCTGATGAGTTTAATCCCTTCGGATCCATATGGTAGGAGGAGAGAGTGGACTCCCTGGGGCTGTCCTCTGACTTTGGCACAGGCACCATAGCGTGCATGCACAAAAATAGATAAATCAATGTACTTTAAAAAAAAAAAAAGTGAGTAGCTTCAGGGAGATTTGGGAGGATCATAGCAAGACAAAGAAACTGGCAAAAACTGTAAAAACCAAACTATTTCAGGTAATAGATGACTAACCATATCTCTCTCTCTCTCTCTCTCTCTCTCTCTCTCTCTCTCTCTCTCTCTCTCTCCCTTTCACACACATACACAGGAAGTAGCTACTGATCTTGAAAACATAGTTGTCACCTTCTCTCTGCTACACATGGTGTTGGTACTTGGCTTTGCTTACATACTTAATTCTTTCCACACCCTCAATTGCATTACATGTGTTTGCTTCTAGACAGCTTAGCATTAAGAATGGCCCTGAAAGTGGGGTCAGGGCATAATAGGTTAGTACCAGTATCCCACCTAAGGAAAGCAATTTCCTTTTCCTCTCAAGTGTATGTGAGAATGGTGTGCATGTATGTGTGTATACACATTCACGTGTGTATGCTTGCATTTATGCGTGTATGCACTTAACTGTGTATATTTTGCTTACTTAGAGAATGTTTAAAATAAAGAGAGGGTAGCCTGTGTGTGATCAAAGGGGGGGTAGTCTGTATGTGATCAAATTAAGTTGGATACAAAGTCATCCTCTGGAAATTCGAGAGCTGAGGAAGTCTGTCATTATAGACCTGCATATTCTACATAGCATGGTAACATCTCTAAAGCCCCAGGATTTAACCAACCCTGAGGTTTACCAAGGAATGATGATTGCATACCTTTAAGACAGCAGTTTCTTTTTCCTTTTATCTCCCCCCACCACCCCCGCCTCATCCCCTTTTAAAGACAGGTTGTTGCTATGTAGCACAGGCTGGCCTTGAATTTGTCATATTCCCATTTCTACCTCCCAAGTGCTAAGCATAATAGGTATGTACCAGTACCCCACCTAAAGAAAGAAGTTTCGTTTTCCTCCAACGTGTGAATGGTATGCATGTGTATTTGTACATTCACATGTGTATGGATGCATTTGTGTGTGTGTGTATGTGTGTGTGTGTGTGTGTGTGTGTGTGCATGTGCGCACGTGAGCATGTGCATATGGAGGCCTAAGGCTACGGTCAGTTCCTCACTACTTTCCACATTAAAGCAAAGTCTTGCAACTGAACCTAGAGCTAACCAGAATAGCTAATACAGCTAGCCTGCTTGCTCTGGGGAATCTCTTGTCTCTAGAGTTGAAATTGCAGGTGGGCTGCTACACCCATCTGGCACTTACATGGGCTCTGGGAATCCCAAACCTGGTTCTCATACTTGCTCTGCAATTGTTTTAACAGGTGAGCCATTTTCTTAGCCTCCAGATAGCAATTTTTAATAGCAACTATAATAATTTATGCTGACTTCAGAGGAGTTGGACAAGAGAAATGCCTGTCTCCCCTGGCACACCTTGATTTAATGACAGGAAATAATGGGTTCATACAAAAATTCATTTATTTTTATGGGATTGGTGACAGATGTTCATCTGAAAGAAGGTCAAAAGTTTAGTGTAGCATCAGAATAGATAGGAAACATACTGTAAATATGCTTCCTTAGACTGGCAAGTTCATTTGATACAGTAGAAAGAAACTAGTGAGCTAGGCTGATTGGAGTAGAAGGAATGGGTGAAGTTGAGAGAAAAACTGACTGATTTTGCAGCCCTGAGCAAGACCCTTGTGGTCTTCTATTCTCACAAGAAATCCACATCCTAGTGATGCCTGTCAGCCTGAATCCCAGACATCTCTGAATTTCCCCCTGTACTTTCATAACATCCAGGAAGACTTTTGGCAAAGAACAACTGACATTTAAAAGATACTCCGGAGAAAAGAAAAGTCATATATAAATATTCATAATAGAAGTGTGATAGGAACAATACTACCAGTCTGTATACACGTGGTATTAAAAAGGGGGGGATACTATTTTTTCTGATAATATTCTACTTGATTTTTTTGAGGTGGACATGAGTGTACCCATAATAAATAAAACAATAGCTTATATAGTTGGTTACTGGCAGAGGTAAAAATCATCATCAATAAATGTGCCCATTGTCCATCAGTTGTGAGCAGTTTAACACCAATGATTTCTATGGTAGGACAGTATGTGGGCATGTGGACTTTGAACTGAACAGTCTAGAGAATGACTCCATTTCTGCTGGGTAGTTGATGTGTGATCCTGTCTAGAAGATTGATTACTCTCTCTGAATCTTGTATTTTTTTCATATTTAATGTATTTTTCACTGCTAAGACCCATTTCATAGGAGCATTCTAAAGATAAAATGAATTGATGTATGCTAAGCATTTAGAAAACCACTTGGCATGTGTTCCCAATAAACACTTGTCATTATTATTCAAAATGTGCTATCTAGGGGAATTGATACCTGATGAACCTTCCCACTTCAAACTCACCTTTGTCAGATGTGAAACAAGGCTCAAGCATGATACTCACACCTTCCTTTTAATAATTCTTGTTTAATAATATCATTTCTCATTTCCATAGTTTACACTTTTCATGGCTTCTATTCTTGGGGTCGGCATAGGAGGATAGAAAGACTTTGTGCTTGATATCAGAAGTCCCGGGCTTAGGCTCAAGTTCCTGTCACACTCAGGAATTATGAACTGTGTGACCTGGGCAAGTCATTAACCTTTCTTGCCATGATATCTTTACAGACACAATGAGCAGGGTGGACTTGTTAATCCCTAGGATTACTTGTCTCCTCCAAGTTCAGCAAGCACCAAAAGTTCCTTGGCCTCTAATCTCTGGCATTTGGTGGTTCTGAAACCTTCCTGGTCACTGAGAGACTCGTCAGAGTGGAAGTATTGGATGCACTATGGCGCACTATGCCATTGCAGGGCTGGGTCTTTACAGAACGATTATAAAAGCCCCAAATAGCACAGTTCTGTATGCATGCATATATATGCCTCTCTCTGATGTGGGGCTCTTCTCCACATTTCGCTGTTTCTGCCTTCTCCCCACTGGTTTGGGTGGATCCACCTTAACAAGGTATAGGGGAATACAAGCGAGGAGAATGAGAGTGCTGTATGGATGGTGGGAAAGCATCCTATTGGTTAGTACTGGTACATCCCAAACACCAATTACTGTCACTGCCTCTGAAGCTGTTATCTTCTTCAGGATGAGTTACAAGGAAATATATGTACCCAGCCACTGAGGATGCTTCATGCTCACCCCCTGCGATGTAAAATATGAGCGTCTAGGAGGGGCTGTTTTATAATTCATCAGGTTCCGCTAGTGAGTTCTGCCGGAGTCTTAGTTATCAACGCAAGTGTGAGCCGGACAGGAGACAGGAGAATCTGGCACCAAGGAAACAGGAAAGCTGCTTTCAGTGTCTCCTGCCTCCTCCCTGCTTTGTTCCCTAATTTTGTGCTCGGTAAGTTTCCTGGCTTGACAGCCAATTGTTGTTGAATAAGATTGGCAAATATATCTGTAGCTTGGAAGATGCACTTGCTGTCAGAAGTCAGTGTGTCAGTGTTTGGGCTTCTGACAAATTCCACAATTTCCCTTTAATGATCAAAATAGCTTAAAAGATGAAACAGAACCCGAGGGATCAATTATTTACCTTGATCCTTGGAAGGCTGCTTTCCGTGGTTGCTAAAGTTTCTCAGGTTTCGTTCTGTCAGTTTCATTTGTTGGGTGAGCTTTGAAAAGAACAAGTCTCTTTGTCATAAAATTGTTTTTCTTAGCTGCCAAAACGAGATATGTACAGGGCAATTTATCCATCCCCACCCCCCAACTGACTCTCCCCAGCGATCCGTAAATCTTAAAACAGACTGTTCGCCTGGTTACCAGCTCCTACCGAGCTGAACCTGTGCAAGGCAAGATTCAAATTGCAATCTTTTGTGTGAACAGAACTGAGGGACTGTGAATAATTGGCATTGTGGAATTATTGTAAAACACGGTATGGTGGTCGGCTCTGCATTTTGCTAGGCTGGGATTGGATTTGCATTTGTTGTGCCTGTTGATGGAGGGAGGGAGAGAGAGAGAGAGAGAGAGAGAGAGAGAGAGAGAGAGAGAGAGAGAGAGGAGAGAGAGAGCACCCAGAGTCATTCCCGCAGGACAGAAAGATGCAGAAGATATGCCCGGGATCTATGTAACTTGTGGCTGTGTGTTCCAGTTCCCTCTTGCCATTAACAACTACCTGAAGCTGTATTGTGGATCTCTGGGTGTACTGCTCTGTATCCAGGTTCCAGGTCCTGGCTGCACAGAATGTGTGCTAACTCCTGGTCTGTGAACTATACAGTATTATTTCCTTGCAAGGTCTTTTTTTCTACACTGTTTTCTGTCCTGTTGTTTTGCTTCAACCCAAATCTCTCAGAAACCAACAGCTTGATGTACTTTTTTTCTTTTTTTTTGAGCAGCAGATTTAACTGTAGTGTCATATGGCATATTATATATGGAGAGGAATAGAAAAGACATTTTCTTGAATGTTTTGAGTGTGCCTGGCTTGATGATGCTTGCTTTCTTTCACCTGCAAGAAGCTACTGTCTTCTGGTCCCTAATTTGAGTGAAGTGTTAACCTTGTACATTGAATGCACTCTCTCTTTCTAGATAGCTGTAGAGCTGACAGAAATACTCTTGTTCTGAAGGAGGACAATTTGCTTTAGCATCTCTCTGCAAGGAAAATACATGCCTTTTTATTTCATCAGAAAACTTGGCTTCTTAGCTTTCTCCTTGCTTCTCCTTAATAAGTGATTTGGTCATTGGAACTGTCACATTGAACATAAAGTTGGCTCTCCTCTCCGAGGATTCTTTCTGACTACGCCAAAAGACTTGGAAAATCTGAGGTTACAGAATATATTTTTTTCCACAAACACATTTCCCTCCCATACATTTTTCTCCCCACAAATAGGTTTTCTATATTTTTCTGTTTCTCTGAATAAGTTCTGCTTAAAGAAGAGAAGGGGCAATGTGTTTTGATTGGCACTTAAGGTGTGTAACCTGAAACTTGGGGTCTAATCTACAATCGGGTGTCCCAGGAAGGGATCTGTAAAATTTCTATGTTCAGCTCAAAGCCTCTGGGCTTTCACAGTAATGATCCAGGTAGGGAATCTAGAAAATCACTGCAGATGTAAAAGAGCATCTGTGTTTAATGGTGCAGGCAACCCATGACATTTTATAAAGCTCGGGATAGAAGGTTAAGGGTTCCTAAAAGCGTGAGTCTACCTTACTGCCAAGAAAAATATAGTTATGAAGTACCCTTGAGATATGTATTATGCAGTGAGCTTTATTGTGACACATTTTTAAAAAAGAATGACATGCAAGAATCCGGGCTTTATTATTCAGTATCTGGGTTTCAATTCATGTGGCTTCATAGAGAAATAAAGCAATGTGCCAAACTCAGGAAACTGAGTTTCTTCTCATCTAGTGATGGTTTTTCCATCTTTTCCACCCACAAAAGATGAGCTCTATTTATAAAAAACAAAAGACAATTGAGCATGAGTTATTCACAATTACATTTATAGCAAGAGGGGCTGGCACGCAGCTTGGTTGTTAGAGGGCTTGCTTAGTGTGCCCTGGGGTTGATCTCCAGAACAGCATAAATCCAGCATAGTGGGACACACCTGTAATCCCAACAACTGGAAACTGGAGACAGAAGGTTATCTTTGCCGTGTATCAAATTGAAGGTCAGCCTGAGTTACGAGAGACCCTATCTCAGTGAGGAAGGGTTTTATAGCAAGACAAAACTGTGACAAGAATGTTTTGGAAAGAAACAAGACACACATAGACAAATCATGTGTCTCAAACAATTTGTCATGAGATGGTTTTTCTTAGCTGTCAAAATGAGGTATGTCCAGGGTGGCTTATTCATCCCCACGGCCCAACTGATTAAAGGGCAAAGTAGCAAACATGAATTTTGCCTTGATGACATGAGAATTTCCTTCTAGAGGATGAGAAAGGGGTAAAGGAGAGCAGGGCACAATTAGAAAAAGGGAGGTCTGTCTCCTACAGAGTGTCAATGGGGTCTGTCTCACTCTCCTTATCTGTACAGTAGGACAGGAGAAAGATGGGAGCATTAAGCCAAGTGAATGGGGTATAATAATCACAGAACACAGTATTTGGCACAAAAGGGACACCTTTTAAAAAGGTAGTCATACTTTTCATAAATTGTGTTTCATAGATATTAACTTATTGCGATGGAAGTTAATTGTGGAAAAAAATTATACACAGTAGTCAGGGAAATCATGACATTTTCTGGTTTGAAACGATTTATTTCTGATTGCTTGGTAATTTGTTTCTATTTCTACTTCAAAACTTTATTAAAAGACAGTTATTACATTTCTGTTCACTTTTACTTAATTTCTAGAATGGTACCCAAATCCTGATGCAATTATTCAAAGGCTAAATTTCATTTTGAGAAGAAAGCCTGGGAATAAACTGATGCCAAATAACATATCATAGCTCTTTAGTGAATCTGCCAAATACCAATTAGGCCACAGCCCCATCGCTAACCCCATCACATTAAAGTACAGAATAGAAGAATCATGTAATTTACGATGTCCCAAACGCTTTGCTGAATGTTTCGTGTGCATTTTCTCTGCTAATAATCCACACAGTCTTACCTGGTAGATACTTTTATTTTTTATCAAGTGATAAAATGAAATTAGAGATAGACTCATCCAAATATTACTAAATTGATGATTTTAATATAGCATATGGGATTTAGACTCACACCTTTCTGGGATTTAGACTCACACCTTTCTGATTCCAGACTGTACAGTGTAACCCTAGCTAGCATTTACCCAATAGACTCTACTAAGTTGTGCATGGTTCCAGTTTTTGGATCTTTGCCAAAGGTTTTGACTTTTTTTTTATTTGAATACTTAATCCATATCAGAATTTGGGAGTTGATTTTAAAATTTGAAGTTGGGAAACTGGTTTGCTCTCAATACTGGGGACATCCTTGCAAAATACTCACATATATTTCTGAGTAGTAACCCTAAGATTCCAATGGGATGGTTCTCCTGGAACTTCTATTGGCTTTTGGTTTAAACATTCCCCCTGTTCAGTGAGAGTAAGAAACTGGTGTAAAAGTGTCAGACTAAAAGCTTTTCAAATGCCACTCTGGATTGGACAGCAATTTCATCCACCAAGGATAGGCACAGCTTTTCTTTATATCCAAAGACATCGATTTACTTTGGCAGGCAACTTGGGGGCCAATTGGATTAAAAACCCTTTGCTATTTATCATTTATGCCATTGGAAGGCATGATGGCTTGGAGGAACCATGGCGAATTTCAGGTGTGCTCTCTGTGCCTGTAGTTTTAAGTTCTGGTTTGAAACCTGTGGGGCTGGGTACAATTAGAAAGTGCAAGAAGTAGCCTTGCTTGGCAAGCAGGCTTGAAGCCAGCCCCAGACTCCTCATTCCCATGTGGCCAAATGGCTATTATCACACTCCTTTTCAAGGGCTCATTCTCCAAATCCCTCCTTTTCATCTGTTGTGGTTGAAACAAAGACCCACCTAGGAGGACTTATCAATTAGGAGTTCCAGGTAGCAGATCTCTATAATTATTAAAACCCAGGAATTGTGTGTGTTTGTGTGTGTGTGTGTGTGTGTGTGTGTGTGTGTGTGTGTGTTTTAATTCAATGAGAATCAAATGATAGGTGTTTTTTTTTCTTGTATTTTTGTAGTTATTACCTTTATTTTCACAAGGTTTTCTATTTGGAATGTCTTAGGAAGTATTCCCTGCAACTGAACCTTGCAACCTTTGTTTTTTTGTTTTGCTTTGTTTTTGCCCTACAGTAAATATAGGAATCCCTTTCTCTCTATTTCAGAAAAAAAAGGTCAATGTTATAACTTATATTCAGGAATTAGCTATGCTTCATCCCTATGTGAGTATATGGTACAGTAAATACTTAGCAGATAGGGTGTCTAGATTAAAGCATCTATCAGTCTGAAACAGAGAAAATAATTGCTCTGATGACTAACATCATATGCTATATTTATACTATATTTATTTTTCTTAGAAGAGATGGTGATAAGGATAGACAGGGAAATAAAGAAATAAAGACAAAATTGTCTATTTGAGTTCTACATTGATAACTCTTGACAGGGCAAAAATTGAATGGAGGTGCACTGCTTATTTTTATTTTCAATTTATGTGTCATATAAACTTTTATAACATGTATTGCTTATATACTTAGGGAATGGGAGGAAAAGCAGGTTAAATGACTAATTCTATATTGAGAAGAGTGAATACTGCAAGGAGAATCAAGTCTAATGTTAAAAATGTACAAATAATTGATAAAGGGATGAGCTCTGACCTGAGTGATGCAGTCACTTATTTGATATGGTTTCTTTATTATCTGTTATGAAGGGTTGATGAAATATGAACTAAGTATGAGGAGAAAAGGTCTGCTAGGTGAAAATATTGCACAATATTGGAAATATGAGTCCTTGAGCCCAGAAAGCTTATAATGTGAGGCCTGGATGGCTATGTGAGCCTGCAGTTCTATGGGAGAGACTTACCTTACCGTGGCATGAGCAGGTCACATTGCTTTCTGCTGCAATGAACAAAAATCATGACTAAAACCGACTTGCTCAATAAAGCACATATTGGTGGTTGTAACTTAAAAGTACACCAGTCAGTCCATGTTTAAGAGGTCATACCCTATGGCTTGCAGTGCTCTCAAGGAACCCATTTCTTTTGGTTTTGCTGTGTTGCTGGTCCTGCTCCATCCTGAGAGTGATGGATTTACCTTGATATCTCTAGGATTGTTCTAAGGATTCCCAGACAGCTTGTTTACATGCTCACATCTAGTCCAAAACAACTTTTGCCAATGGTCCCTAGAATTCACTTTGAGTGGGCTGGTTTAGATCTATTCTGAACCCAAGAATAAATCATTTGCCTCATTCTGAAATTTAGAATAAAAGATAGTCTTCCTAGGGCTTTACAAGTCTCTAAATGACATTTTTCAGCTGTTGCTGCTGCCTAGGTTTGGTGAGGATGGTAGTGAGGCTGTCAATAGGTTTGAGACATCCACAACTTGTTAAATACAAAACACATAATGAACATATGTCCTCTCAAGTCAGTACATAGAATAATATAGTGAGAGCCAACCATATCAGATGATGCTTAATGTCCATAAATCAACATCCAGGATGAGTAGGGGCTTTCCAGAGGATAAGACTGAGAAAGCTGAGGTACAGCTCAGCAAAAGAGTGCTTGCCTAGCAGACACAAACCTCCAGGTTTGATTCCCCAGCATTGAAAATTTCAATAAAAGAAAAAGACAGGCTTCAAGGCACAGAATAAAATCTTTTTTGTGTTCACAGATATCATCCAGGTATCTGTTACCCTGGCACTATTACAAGACTCACTAGCCAGCAGCCATCTGTCCCAAAATGTAATGAGCAGAAAACCTAAAGTATCAACTTCACCAAACTTGGCTATTTGACTGTACCATAGACAAATACTCTCATGTTCTCCCCCTCCCTCCCTCCCTCCCCTCCCCTCCCCTCCTCCCCACTCTCTCTCTCCTCAGTATAGATGCATGTTTGGATTTAACTCAGTGTGAACCTTAACATTTTTGTTCCAAGGTTCAGAGTGATAGTATTTTCGAGCAGGCTACGCCATCTTCATCCTCATCACTGCACTTTCCCTTCTTAACAAAACCTACAGAAAGATGGTTCCTAACTCACATAGTATCTCAAATGCATTTGGATTTTGGTGTCATGAAACTAAGGATGTTAATATATAAGATGAATGGGAGTACTCTCCAGGTCATACATATGATGTGTATCATATTGAGAATGGCACACAGCAGAATGAAATATTTTTTAGCCAAATACAAATGTTCCATGGAAAATCAGACTTATCTTTGATCTCCTCAGTATGTATAATTTATATATTTTATAAGTCCTGTTTTTGACAATACTCATCTTTTTCCCCCCCCCACTGAGTAAGTACATTTGCTTTCTTGATAAAGTTGTTAGAAGAGGACTCGGGAACAGCTTCCCACCCAAATGTCTGATTCCATACTGAGTGAGCCGACTTCAGGTCACTTCACAATGAAGACATTATGAGGCTGTTTCCTTTCTGTAGGGAATCAGTTCCACCCTGCTCATGATCTGCTAGCATGGTGAAGCATGCCTTATTGCTCATACAGAGGCATGAATTTTGTATAAGTCTGCCTTATGTTTTAAGTAGTACAGTTGTAATTGGGTATGATAATGACAACATTCAGATGAAGAAATAATGTACAACTAAACACTAAGATGTTTTAAAAACACACACATTCTCTTTCCCTCTTTTTTTGCATATGTATGTGTACATGAGCATGTGCACATACATGTGGCTGTGAATGCTTCTGCGTATGCAGGCTGGAGGCTGACATGAGGAGTGTTTCCTGATTGCTTTTCACCATATTCATTGAGGCAGCGCCCCTCAATTACAGTCAGAGTTTGTATGGCCTAGCCTACCTTGTCGGCTTGATCTATGGATCTCCCTGTATCCATCTTCTTAGTGCTGGAATTATTGGCAGGCTGCTCAGCTACCTGAGAGTTGTGTGGTCCTGGGCATCTGAACTCTGGTTCTTCTGTGTGTTTCTTTAGAGATGATTAAGGAGTTGTTGTTTGAGACTGGAAGGATCGGCTAAGACATGGATACCACAGGGGTAATGGCTAGTGGCATGGCAGGCTTTGCAGTTTTTAGTCATTTGACAGAAATTAACAAAATTCCTAATTAAAAAATTAAGTGTGTGTGTGTGTGTGTGTGTGTGTGTGTGTGTGTGTGTGTGTGAATAAGTCAGAGGACAACTTGGTCAGAGAAAATAGTTTTCCCCCTCTATGTGGATCCCAGGTATTGAATTCAGTTCCTCATACTTTACAGCTGCCACCCTTTATCCATTGAGCCACCTCAGTGTCCCAAATTTTCCAAGTTTATTGTCACTTTGTACAAAGCACTTAGCATACACCTTCACCTGTTTCTCAAGCAGTGATGTAGGGATAGACAAGAAAATGACACTTGACTGTAGCTAGAAAGGGTCAGGGCAGTCCGCATATTATTCACCACTTCCTAGTACAGACATCACAACATAGTAGATGCCAGCATACTGAATACGGGAGTGTCCTTTCAACTTGTACTGACTAATAGCATACTCTAAGAAATGTTAGCTACTCCTCTCATAATAATTTATTGAATGAGAGCTTGTGGACCTCTAACAATAAAGAACATCATTTTAAAATATGACTGAATAATGTTTTCTATATTTTACACTTCAGTTGCCTCTTTGTGATGCAGAATGCAAGCTAAACTGCTTATAATTTGACTATGCATTCTCCCAATATTAGTATTCGCCTGACCATTGTATCGTTTGGTATTGTGCACAAAGGAGCAGATTACAAATCCCATGTATATTCTCTCTTGCTATCTTTAAGTGAAAATGGAAAAACCAACATTAGTTCTTAATGACTCTACAGCAGATGGAGCTTTCCAGCTCTCCAGTCCAGATGTGCTCCCCATAACAAAAACACGAGCCTTCCTCGATTAACAACGAGAGGGAAACTTGTGTGAGGTATATGGGAAACACCTCCTTTACTGCTATAATACCTCACATGGAATTTCTTGAAAGCCACAGAGGTTTGATTTCATGCATCTTTATATGCCCCACATCTTGTACAATCCCACTCCACTCACCCTTTAATAAAATACAAGTAGCAAAGGAAAAAAAAAAAAAAAAAAAGGAGAACTTTAAAATACCAATCAACTAATTATAAAGAATGAAAGTTAATCTATTTAAAGTCACACAATCTACACACAAATACAACTCATGATGTTCACAAGACAACTTGAGGTTTTAGACCAACTTCTGTGATGTGGTTGAAGTGCTATTAGGATTGTAGTTTTGCTGAAAACAAGCGACTTAACTGTTTGGATATGGACACTGACATGCTATCACATTGAGGACACTGACATGCTATCACATTGAGGACTCTGACATGCTATCACATTGAGGACACTGACATGCTATCACATTGAGGACACTGACGTGCTATCACATTGAGGAAGAAAAAGTGAGTAGGACTCTAAATGAGGCCAGAAAGTAATGTCTAAGTGTCAGTGGTCTGTTGGTTGGCGGGTTTCTTCCTGGAGGCAGTCTTCTTGCCTTTCCCCTCACAGCTGGGCTTTTCATCCACCACACTCACTCTGAGTCTAGTTTCTATGTTCATCTTTACCCAGGTGTTGCTGTCTGTCTGTCTGCCGGTCTCTATCTATCTATCTATCCATCCATCCATCCATCTATTCCTTTATTTATTTGTAGATCTCATTATCCACATGAGCTTCTTAGGAAGGACAGAGACTCTTTTAGTGGCCCTCCTATGCGCCATGGGGCCAGTTTTCATTTGACTTGGTAATTTGGGTCAGAAGACTAAACAGATAAAGGAGTCGATACAGACTTCCACATTTTGTGTCAGGTTGTATAAGATAGAAGAGCAGGAAAGTGTGATGCCACACTTATCATGAGAGGCATGATCAACATCTACAAAAGAGGTTGACAGGGCAAAGTCTAACAAAATGTATTTAATCCACATTTTGTGTGGCAGGAGAACCTACAGAAATGAGACCCCCAAGACACAAGGAAACTAAGTATCTTTGTACTTAGGTTTGATGAAGAATGGATAGACAGCCAAGTAGGAGTTGCTGGGAATGGAGGCTTCAGAATAAAGGGTGAATATGACTTTTGTAGCTCCTACAGCTGGCTGTGTCTAAGAGTCAAAGATTGTGTGATGGCTCAGAGAAGAGGAATTCTAGTTCCTATCACTTGCTTCAAAGCAGAAAGAAGGTGCAGAATAGGAGAAGAGCAAAGAGGTTTTGATTCTTTTTTTTTTTTTTTCCATTCCCATTTAGGTTAAACTCAGCATGCTTTATTACCAGGTTTTGCATGCATTGTTTACTGGGCTTGAAAGATTCAAACCATGGGCTCTAACCTTTGATTTTTCTCTACTTTAACCTAATTCTTAAGAACCATATCAATTTATGTTCCATATACAAAATTGTATTTGCTCGCAACAGAGCGCTGCAAACTGCAGTGGCTTAACTGGAACTAAATGACTCACATGTGTGTTTAATGGTCCCTGGTATGCCACGTGTGAGGTCATGTTTTAAGTACCATGAGATCCCCTTGTTTGAAATTCAACGAGTTGTCATAGAGTGAGAAAAAGGCAAGAAACATTTTCCCTGTGTTTAAATTATGCTAGTGTAAAGAAAGAAAAGGTTTCTGAGAGTAGATTTTATGTTCTCATAACAACATGTTATGAGATGTGAGATGACTATATGTATGATGTATGTGAGATGACTGTATGTTCAATAGCTTGATATAGCCATTCCACAATGAATGTACATGTCGAAAGTTTTAGAGATTAAAATGTAAAGTAGTATAGCTTTAATCCTAGCATTTGGGAGGCAGAGGCAGATGAAATAGGAGTCCAGCTTGATCTACATACCAAGTACTGAGTTTGAGGCCAGACAGGGATACATAGTGGGACAATAAGTAGACAAATGAATAAGACATAAAAATGACATAGTGATATAATCAAAACTATAGGAAAACACTGTGATTATCTTCATCTATTTTTTTAAATTTACTTTCCACATATGAGTATTTTGCCTGCAAGTCAGTGTGTGTACCACATCTGTGTCTAGTGTCCATAGAGACCAGAAGAGAGCATTAGATACCCTATAACTGGAGCTACGGGTATTTATGAGCTGCCATACAGGTGCTGGAAACACAACTCGACCCTGTGGAAGAACAGTAAATGCTTTTAAACCACTGAACCATCTCTTCAGTCCTGTAGAACAGGCTTTCTCCTAAGTTCCTTTCTCCGTTACTGTTCTACTGCTGTGAAGCGACATCATGACCAAGGCCATTCTTATTTTAAATAAAAAGAATTTCATTTGAGGGCTTGCTTACAGTTTAGAGAGGTAGTCCTTCATCATCATTGCAGAGAGTGTGTTGGCAGGCAGGCAGGCAGGCATTCATGGTGTTAAAGAAGTAGCTACGAGGTACATCATAATCTATAGGGAGAGAGAGACAGAGACAGAATGAAAATATTGGTATATCCTGAGACTATTACCCTCTTAAAATTGAGTAAGTCTTGTGATATACACTAAACATCATTAAAAGCCACATTGAAATGTAAAAAACAAACAAACAACAACAACAACAACAAAAACGAGGATAGCCTGGACCTGGACCCGGACCCGGACCTAGGGTTGGTTTTTGAAACACCAAAGCCCACTCTCAGGGACACACCTCCTCCAACAAAGTCACACCTCCTACTCCTTCCCAAATAGATCCCCTAGCCGGGGAGCAAGTATTCAAACATATGAGGCTGTGGGGATCATTTAGATCACCACAGTTCCCCTGCTATGGTTTTAGGGCCATCTTTTGATCCTTTATAGGTATTTATTTTACTGTTTGAAGAAGGTTTTAATCAAAGTAAGTACTTCATGGCAGCATGTAGTATTGGATAGGATTGTTTTGTTATATTTCAAAGTCATTTGTCAAATGCCCTTTAGCATGTATATATATATATATATATATATATATATATATATATATATATATATATATATATTTGTGTATGTATGTGTATACAGATATGGTGTGTGATTCATGCGGTGGTTATTTTGTACACATGTGTATAAAGACCTGAGGTTGACCATAGGTGTCTTCCTCCATTCTCCATCTTGTATACTGAAGCCAGACATGACAAGATAGGCTTCTCTGGGAAGCCAGCCCACTCCAAGCCGGTTGTTTCCACTTCCCATGGCCTGGGATTACAAGTAACTCACCATCTCTACAGCTTTAAGTAGACTCTAGGGATTTAAATTTCAGCCTTCACAATTGCTCATAGTCACTGAGCCATCTTTCCATACCAGCCTGGGTGTTTTAACAGTACGAAAATCCATTTATTCTTCACAGTTCTTAGTAACTGACTTGGGAATAATCTAGCAAGATGAGTTCATAAAAATATCCATAACATCCCCCAGAGAACCAGTTTCACAGACCAGATTGAATTTTCTATTTTTTAATGAAATTTCTTCATGTATGAAAACAAAATAAATTTCCGTACATCTTAGAACTTGATGAAATGTGACTGTGATCAAGCCCAAAGGGATTCATTTCTTTCCACGGTCCAGATGCAACACCGGATATTGAATTGCAGATACAAGCTATGTATACCAAGACTTATTATGGTGCCCAGCAAGCACAGTCTCCCCAGATAGTGCTATCTAGGTGTGGTGTGTTTTTACTTGTACATGTGCAGAGCCTAGCCCAGATTGTATGCTTAGTGTATGTCTACTGATCTCTAACTCCATCCACCTTACTCTATGAGCTTTGTGTCCCGTAACGATAACAAGCATCCAATTTATTTGTGATGCATACTGCCAGCCCAGAGATGATCAAATCACAGAGGCTGCAGAAGTATCTACAGAGCCTAGCAGGATTTTGGGGGGATGCTGAGGTTAATGATATGTCCATTTACCCTCGGCTTCACTGAAGCTCACTGAAATGTTCATATTCCTAGCATCTCCAGAATAATCCCCTTCTATTCCACGCTTGGCTTGAGCTTACCAGTCAAATTGTACATCATGACTCTGAAAACAAAGATGCACAGTAAAGCTGTGAGGTACTGGTATTTTTGATTGGGGTTTTGATGCTTTGGGGTTTAGACAAATCTCTCCTTGACAGTTTTGGAACTCAGTATGTAGACAATGCTGGGTCTTGAATTCTGTATCTTTTGCGCTGGCTGAAAAACCTAAAAATCTATTTTTCATTAAATAAAACCTAAGTGTGAAGGCCCACAGGACTGTTCTGCTCATGAACAGATTGCTTCTTTAATGAATCTTAATTTTATGATATAACAAATGACCATTTATATAAAAATAAGTATACAATGTACAGGGGCATCCTGACATAACATGTTTACTTAGATGTTTTCTAGCTAAAGAATAACCAGGACCAGTTTGTTTGCACTTGTGGTCCTCCATATTGAAATTATATTGCTAATTGCAAGAGTATTATTAGTAAGTTAGCAAACATGAGTAATTTGTAAAGAGAAGGGGCCTGTGGGAGAAAGGACCACATCATTAACCTGCAAGACCTATTATTACAACTGGCACATAGTAGGCATTCAGTGAGTGATCTGATCCATTAACACAAATTCAAGACTGGAAAAATGTTATAATTATGCAGTTTTTTGGGACAGCCTATAAATAAAGAAATAAAGTCCATGAAATAGAGAAATCTTTGTTAGGTGTAAATCCTACAAAAGTCGTAAAGCAAATGCTATCTTCTGATTTTTTTCACAGGAACAAGGGATAAGGTGCTGAATGAACCCTCCATCATGAACTTTACAAGCTCACAGTCAGAAAGAATGACAGGGCTTTATACATATTGCTTTAGCTTTAGTTTCCTGTAATTTACTGACATCCAAAGGGTGCAAAGTGCAACTAGTTTAGGGTTAACACACTATAAGAATAACCTGGGGGGAGGCGCGTGTGACCACTTCTGCTCAGCGAGGCCAGGAGCATCGTTGCTAAGCATCTCCACAGTGTCTTAAAAAAAAAAAGAAAAAAGAAAAGAGAGAGAGAGAGACACCTCAAGTATTAGAAGTACCTCACAATAGGCAAACAAACAAACAAACAAATGGAGATGTCAGCCAGCAAAGTATATTCTGAGACCCATAAATAGATTTAAACTTTTTTTACATTGAAAAAATTTCCCTAGGAATGGACAAAATAGGAATTTGACGTCTCTCTATATTATCTTGTTTCACGAGAGGCCAGCCCTGCTTCAATGCCCACTATGATGATGGCAGACATGGTTATTGCTACTCGTGTTGATTTCTGCATCCTTAGATATCAGCTTGAGAGCTATTGTTTTAATTAATTTTGTTTTCTTTATTGGATGGCTGATTTGTTTGTTTGATAAAGAGTTTATATAACTCCGACTGGCCTCAGCCTTATTGTGTAGCTAAAGATAACCTTGTACTCATGATCATCCTTTGTCCACCTCTCAGGTACTGGTTATAAGTGCTGGCCACCATACCTGCTTGTCCTCAATCATAGAAATTAAAACAAGGTGGTTGCTGCATGCGAAGGGTGCACTCTGCCAAATGAGAGAAGCCCTGCTCTGTTCCTTCTCCCACTTTATGTCCTCAGGAGGTTGTGAAATGTGCAGAAAGGGCCCAGGCTTACTTTCCCTCCTCCTTTTATTTCTCTCTATGTCTAGTAGTAGACCCTGGTCCAACTAGAAGGAGGTTAGTTATTTCTAAAAAGAAGACAATAAACTTTTCCCACATGGATCCTGAGTCTTAAACAAACTGAGTGCATTTTGAGGACCAACTGCCATGCCGAGACCTTTGTATTCAGGTAACAGGGATTTGAGCCGATCACAGGGAACTGCCCATTTTCAGACAGAGGCTAGAGACTGGGCAACTACAGTTCATTCTAAAAAATCTGGTTTGATGGGAATGAAAATGGAATCGCCTACTAGGGAATCAGAAAGTACATTAACAGCAAGCCAGCATCCGGCAGCAGCGGCACACGTCAGTCTGAATGTCATATCCTTAGACAGCTATAATAAGAATGGGTAAGACAGCACTGGCAGATCACCTTTAAATGACAATAATTCAATTTCAAAGGGCAAATGAATGAAAAATGCCCTTGAAAACTCAGTGGACATGCCACAAAAAGGTTATCTAAATGCAACCAAAGGCAAAACATGAAAAGTTTTTAAGTAATTTATTTTTCTTAAAAATCTCCTCTGTTCCTATGTTTATTTATTTGTCTTGGCACATACCCATAAGCACAGCACATGTTTTATTATCAAAAGGCAGGTTGCTGAGGGAACTGAAAGGTGGTCAGTTTGTTTAGGCTAGTCTCGTTGCTTGTTTTGACCTGGAAAATTATTGATCACGGGCAAACAGGGCTGGAACGAGAGCATATTGTTTGTTCTCTTTTTTTTCCCCTTCTAATTTGAGGCTAGCTATGTAGCCTAGGATACCCTTGAATTCCTGGCTCAGCCTCCTTCTAAATACTGGTATTACATAATGCATGTAGCACTATATCTAGGTCTTTGCTATAGTTAGAAGCTGGATGGGGAGTGTCAACAGAAGATGGATATCCTACCCTTGAACTAGGCACCTTCTAGTTATGAACACTTAGAACAAGCTGTGGACCTTCACTTGAGTATCACTGCTTTTCAGCCCACAGTGGTGCCTTGTACTTAGTATATTTGGGAGGGAGTTTCATTAGCTACAGTTATCTATGTCTAAAGGTATCTACTTTGGTAAAAAGGTCTGCAGACCATATCAGCTTAAGGTGAGTCAAGTCAGTCCTGGTTGTTCCACTCTAAGAACTGCAGTCACAGTGACATCATTCAAGTGCAGGAAAGACTTTTGAGGAGATGAGAGACCATAAAGCTATTTTATATAACTGCAAAGGGCAGAAGTAGGTTTTTTTTAGGGGAAAATTAAAAGTATTTCAGTACTCTGTTAAGGACAAAGAAAAGTTAGTCTTTAAGTTAGTAGTCATCTAGCAACGTGGAGCAAATAAGAAAACCAGTACAAGTGGAAGCATGAAGATGTCTTAACAGAAACGTTCATAAAATCATATAGGAGACATGGGTCGAGTGTGGAGAATCCCTAAGAAAATCCCCCATGAAAAATGGTAAATAATTCTCCAATGTCTTCCAACTCCCTTGTACCTTTGTAAGTGCCACTTCATTATCTTTGATTCTAAAAATTGATGCAGTTATCCCAGCAGTGATGGCCCATACCTTTAGTCCCAGTACTTGAGAGGGAGGCAAAGGCTGGTGGCAATCTGAGTTTGAGGCAAGCTTGATGTATAGAGCTAGTTCCAGGACAGCCAAGGCAGTTAAACAGACCAATGCTGTCTTGAACTCTCCCCTCCCCTGAATCACAGCAGTTGATAGAGAAATTCAGAGCTTCCTAGTCCAATGAAAACACAGTTGTATTTTCTTAGAACTTCCACAAGACCATGGTGGACAGGCAGTAGCAGTCTTTACTTTCCTTTTAGGCAGGTTGCCTAATGATAGGCAGAAATGCACATTGGATCGCCATCCTCCTTCTAGAGGGTATGCATGAATGTTTTGGTTATTGTTTCTGCAATAATTACATTTGAAAGATAAAAGGAAATGTTAGACTTTGCAGTCCCCTAATTATTTCTCTCATATCACTTCCTTTAAGTTTCTTTAAGCTCTGTGTGACATCTGATTTCCCCTTAGGTTATCTTTGGCAGTGTCAGACACCCAAGAAATGGTTTTCCTTCAAAAGTACACTTGCTGTCTGTGCCCTGCCTTGCTGTAGGTCATGGTTCTCTGTGGTAGCTGAGGCCTTTCCTTGGGGTGTTTTCTACTCAGTTGGGCTTTTAGAGCACAATGTCAGGCCTTTCTGACCAGATGTGGTGGCCCCATTGCCCCTTTGTTCTCATGACTGACAGCAGCACTTGACGTAAGATAACAATGAACATTTGGTTGAGGAATGAAGGGAAACACATTTCTGCTTTTCCTAGAACCAACTCTGCCCATTTTCTCCCCAGTCTCCCATAGACCCAGTAAAACCTTGCACTGGGAACTGAGTCATAAAGCCTGTCAGAACCCCATTAAGTGTTTAATACATATCAGTGTTGGGGAACTGAGGAGATGGCTAGCACGAGGACCTGAGTTGTGTCCCCACACCTATATTAAAAAAAAAAAAAAAAAAAAAACAAGAAGGAGACTAGAAGCTCAGTGGTCAGCTGCTCAGTGAACTTCATGTTCACTGAGACCCTATCTCGAAAACTGAGATTAGGAACAGTTAAAGAAGACATCCAGAATAATTTCATGACCTGTACAAGTTTCTATACACATGCACATGTGCACATACACATGCACACCTATACCCCTAATATCTTGGTGGTGTTTTGATGAGCTTTTAGGGGAAGATTTTTCAATAAGGAGGGACCCAGATTCTGCAGGAAAAGCAGATTTCAGTTGTCACTGAAAACACGAGTCTAGATTATAAAACAAATAGGAGTGAGCCTTTTAAAGAAAGGTAATGTTATTTTCAACCTGATACTAATTTGCTAATTCAGCACATAGTCTCTGGACATCTGCTTCATGCAGGGCTGAGCTGAGTTCTGTGAATTTTCTGAGGTCAAGTGCAGTTCAGTTTTTTCCTATTTCATCCTGAACTCCCCATGACCTCATCCATTCCTCCAGTTTTAACTACTACCTTCCTTCCCGTGCACAAGGCACCCAGCACTACCTGTCCACCCCCAGATTCTTCCAGTTAGTTTAATTTTGGTTCTCTTCTTTGCAGAAAATGGGATATGATGGTTCTGCGGTGTCTACACTCTACCGGTTGTCTTCTCCCCCTCCCCTTCCCACCCTAAGGGTCAAGGCACTGTGAAGCCTATGAAATCTCTAGCACACATACATTTACAATTGCAGAAGCTCTCTGCCTAGTACACTGTGACTATGAAAATGTGCATTAGGAGTGTTCTTCTACATCAGAGCTTCAGATTTGGGACTGGAGAGCATTGTTTAGAAGCGCAGACTAGCCTACAGGATGACAGCCTGTGTAAACACAGACCCTTACTTGGGTTTACGCTGGCAACTCTGTTTTCATTCAGTGAGCTCAGGTCACAGGCCAGGTACTGAACTAGAATCTTCCTGTCTGTGCTAGTGTAGCTGTGTAGAAGATACTGTAAGGGAGTTACCAAAACACACACTGTTTGTTGCATTGGTCTAGTTTATGTTGCTAAAATCAAACGCCTATCTCTAGGTAATTTCATAAAGGAAAGTTTGTTTAGCTCATTGTTCTGGCTCAAGAACATAACACTGGCATCAGTTAGGCTGCTGTGGTGGGTTTCATGGTGGAAGTGGGCAGAGAGACAGGGACTGCATCATGACACAAAAGTCACAGAGTGACAGGGGGGGTGGAGGGTCCATCACCAGAACTAATTTACATCCCTTTGAAGCACATTCATCTAACGACATCAAAATTTCTCATTGAGTCCTTTCTGTCCCCGTAAGGTCTCACCACCTCTGAACATTACACACCAGCACCAGACTTCCACCACTTGATCTTTGAACGACAGAGGTCACAACCAAAATAGAGCTGCCATCATTTACATGAGAAAATCGAGGCCACAAAAGCAAGTTGCCTGGGATTTAGAGGCTATTAAAGCAGGAGCCAACATGAGAACCCAAATCTACCTAGTTCTGTTTTCTAGATATTTCCTACTATACCATAGTACAAGCACACCGATTTTCAGTGCTTCTATTATCTTATCAATTAAAAAGTGGGGATAGATTTTGTCTCATCCCTGCAATTGCAGTGCCCTCGACTGTAGGATATCTCTAAGATAAGAAGTAGCCATGTACCAGGACCTAGGAGACATTAAAAATGAGGTGTAGGGTATGGGCATTAAGCTTAATGATATTACCACCCCGCAAGCAGTTTCTGACCCTTGTGACTTCTGATTCAGAGCCTATGATCAAGAAATGAGTTTGTGGCCAAGCAAGAGCAGTGAACTTTAATTCACTTATTCACTCAGTTGGTAAGCTGTGAGCTTCAGTTCTGGGTCATCCCCACACTGGATCTTCAGTGGCACTGTAGACACAAAGTACATTTTTGACAGGGAGTCTCAGCAGGTATAGTACATATTTAATGAGCTGCTCTTTATGACAGTTAATGTATACTTTCAATCTACGGGGATGGTTCCAGCTGCAGTTTGGTACACCTGCAGGAGGAAAGCTGAACACAGTGTTTAACTGCAGAGATAAGATTGGGGCAGCCACACGGGGGATTATAGCCCCCGAAGGCACAGCCGAGAGCAAAAGCACGTGGGTGGGAGACAGTCTGGGGATCAAAACTCAGCATGGCAGCTAACACATGGACAGGAGACTTTCTACTGCCTCAAATCTGGGAGCTTCTGTTCTGTAACTGTGGGGAAGGGGCAATATCCTCAGTATATATAGAGATTGTTTACTTCATTTAACAAATATTATTAAACATCGACCCACTTAGGAAATATGAGGTCATAGAGTCTGGAGCAGGGTAAAAATTGTAGCACCAGTGACAACTGGTGTTAGTCAGCCGTGTCTCTGTTCACATCCCCAACACAAGTCACTCTGGTTACAAGGACATGAGCTTTGACTCTGCTGACATGCGATTCTGAGACTGTAACGTTCAGGCTTTCCAGCCCTTCGGTCCAAGGGAAAGCATGAGGATGCAGGGTTGAGGAGTGGTGCTAAACTCAGGGCAGAGCAGCCAGAACAATCACCCCCTACATGACAGGAACTGTTCTGAAAGAATGGGAGATTTCTGATGAGAGAAAGTATTGGGGGATTATACAGGAAAGAACTCAGGCGAGGAGTTTTAACTGCTCAATCTGCACTGAACTTGAATTCATTTGGACCAACTTCAGAGTACATCCTCTCTCATTTGGGTAACATGGGCCATCTTTGAAGACAATTAGTGGTAGCTCTTCCTGCTGAATCCGTGCACATGCATTGGACTGTTAATGCCATTATAGAGATATAAACACTACCTGCTTAAGAGAAGGTATGCATGTGTTAATAAGTTTACTTATAAAAATGATTCATTTACTTTGTCCAAGAACTTGCCAGTCACTTGCCTACTTACTGCCAAAGGAAGGTCACTCTGCTTTGCTCCCCACTGTGAGTCAGAAGTCACAGTGCTGACTCATATAACCTGTGCACCAAGGCAGCTCTGCAGTACCCATCAGAGTCTGGACTGGAAGATGTCCCGAGCACTTGTACTTGCACTTGTCTGTATTCCAAGCTGTGAGCCTCAGCAGGTGGCCTCCTAATAGAGTTGTCCATGTGTCCTCCAAAGTGTTGTCTTGTTCTACTGCCCATTTCCTCTCCGAAACTTTGAATAATGAAATTTCACTTGCTACAGTATTAGGAGGATCATGATGACAAATACATATTGTCTTAGTACACAGTAGTTGTTCCAAAAACTGACTTATTTACCCACTAATAATATACTACAGTGTGCTTCCTTTTTGTGGTTTTAATTTTGTTCTTACTATCATTCTAAATAATAACTGGATATTTATGTTTCATGTGGGCATTTTATTTAACCTCTGTAATAACTATATTAAGAGTTGTATGAATAATATATGAATGGTTATAGTTTTGTAAATGGCTACATGATTAATAACCATGTTAGTCTCATTTAATACACTTGTGCTCCAAGCACAAAAGAATTTGAATAACTTGCTCAAGATCACTGTACAGTTTAAATGACACAGTAGCACTTAAGTGGACACAGTCCTCAGAGCCAACAAATCTTTGAGACTCTCCGACACTAAACACTAACTTTGTGCAAAGCAGGAGTATGTATTTTTCATTTAAATTTTTTGTGTTTTGAAGTACAGGGGGAAACACATATCATATAAAGAATATGATGACTATAATCTTTGATAGGCATCTTTCTAGTAAAAGAATATCAATATGTGGGGTTGTTACTCCCAAAACTTATAGAGTCTCTGATACTTACCAGGTGCTTGAATATAGAGATGTGGGTCTCATTGTAGAGTTGAGAAAGAAGGTATATATATATATATATATATATATATATATATATATAGAGAGAGAGAGAGAGAGAGAGAGAGAGAGAAGGGAGACAGGAAGGGAGGATGGGGTGTAGTGGAGGGAGGGAGGTACAATGCTATCTCTTTCTATCTGTCTTCCTAGCACATCTCTCCAGTAGCATCCTCACCCATTTAGGTATGTCAGTCCTTCTGTAAATACTGTCTTAGTAATTATTATACACACCATCTTAAATGTCAGTGAATGAACTTACCTATACTCACATAGGCTATATTAAGCAGGTCGAAATCATATCAAATATGTTTCTGATAATGAAATGGCTTTAAGTAACTCCCTGAAGGAATTGTTGAAGAAACAGGAGCCTTTGTAACATAAATGCACACATTTGAAAGCAGTTGCTAAGAGGATGGCCACTCAGGAGTATTCGGAGGCTTATCATCAAACTTGTCTTTAACTTCTTGGGTGGCTACAAACAGCTGAGATTTTACATGATATTTCTCAGTTTTTAAATGTTAACCCTTACTCGTGTTTGTGAAAACACAGTGAAGCCAAAGGAGATGTCAATGGGTCACATGATTGGCAGGCTGTTGGCCCAGGGCCAGCACAGCATCTTGCATCATAGAATTTGAACTCCACGGTGGCACATTATTCTTTCAATGTGTTCTCCTTACTGAGCAAAGAGACCCTGAGGGCTATGGTGTAGCTTATTAAGCTAACATATCAACAGTGACAAGAAAGTCAGCCTGTATTGTCACAGACCTCCCAACCCTAAATAAATAAATAAACAAAGAAAGAAATAAATAAAAGCTATATTGGATTTTTTGTTCATTTTTGTTTTTTGAGATGGGGGTTTCTCTGTGTAGTCCTGGCTGTCCTGGAACTCACTCTGTAGACCAGGCTGGCCTCAAACTCACAGAGATTTACCTGTCTCTGCCTCTCAAGTGCTGGTACTAAGTGCATGTGACCACCACAGTGAACTAGTTTGTATATTGTTGACTTAACACACGGTCCATGACCCCAGCACTAAGGTACACTGCTGTAGCTTGTATGTTTTGCTAAAAGTACAAGCCTCTTCTGTAGACTAAACTTTCTGTAAGCGGTATATCATAGTATGTGTCACCACACATCAATATGATAACTAATATTTGCATATTTTATATTAGATAGTTAATACTTTGATGCTCTACCTGAGGTAAGAAATACAGAGTTTATCACTAGGTTTCTTTGTCCTGTTTTAAGGTTCCTATGTTTTGGGAGACAGTATGAGTGAAAGGGGCCTTTATGGACTTAGAATATATGTAAATGATTTAAAATCACTGCAATATCACGTGTCTTGTTTACTAAATGAGAGTAAGCATGCCTTGTTACAAGAAAACGAGGAGGATTACAATGGTGCTGGAGAGATCGGTCAGTGGTTAAGAGTGCTTGCTGTTCCTGCAGAAGTTCCCAGCACCCATGTGGTGGCTCATAACCATCATAACTCATAACTCCACTTTCAAGGGATATGATGCCCTCCTCTGGCCTATGTGGGCACCAGGTATACACACACACAGTGCACATATATACATGCAGGCAAATATTCATACACACGAAATAAAATAAATCTTTAAAAATACAAAAACAAAGAACTTCATTCATTGAGGGATGGTCTCTTCCCATCTCTGCTCATACCCTCACAGACATTCCCAGAGGTTTCTTTCCTGGATAAATCTATATTCTGTCCAATTAACAATCAATATTAACCACGAAAAAGTCACGTTTTTATCAACCAGACATCCAAGCATCTTTTAAAACAGTATCTTCTGCTCCTTGACCCCATAAGCTCATTATATCCAATAATGAAAAATGCATCCAGGAGAACTATAAAGTCCCCCATACTTTTTAATAAGTCTTCTGAAACACAGGCAACATCTTAGCCGTGAGACCTCTAGAACTGGAAAACACTTTGCTGACACAGAGTATACTCTCACATTACAAAAGAGAAAAAAAATGGACAAAGCAAAGATTCATCCAAAGCAAGACTGAAACCCAGCAGGTAGAAAACCAAAACCTGCAACTCCCTGTCAGGCATCTGAGGCTCATGATGGAATCACCTGGGTTCCAGAGGCCTAGGTAACTCTCCCCCTCCAGATCTGCTGCCTCTCCCCTTCTCTCCCTCCTTCCCTCTCTTTCTCCAAAACTGAAAAGTGATTAGAATTGTGGAAAGTTTGAAAATACATGAAATCCCAGAGCTTTCAAAGAAGAAAATGTTTTTCTATATTTAGAGACAGCATATTAATATTACAGAAGTTAAATAAACTGTGTACAACTGATGTTATTGTCTTTCATATTGAACCTTGGACACAAATTTTAAAAGCTGATTACTGCTGGCAATTTTGAGTTGGGAAATAGGGCAGTTTGCAGTGTCTTTTGAATGAAGACTAAGGAGTGACAAGTTGTCTTAACATGCCGAGATGTCTGAAGGTCATCAGAAGGAAGATTGTAGTTGAGAACTATAAATTAATGCTGTGAAGGCAGATGTCAAGTGGCAATGGTAGCTGAATGAAACTGAGCATGCTCAGGGAGAGAGATGTAGACTAATGAGAGAAGGAAGTGGTAGTAGACCAGAGTTTGCTCTTGGAAAACTCTTCTAGGGGCCTGGAAATAAATGTTTAATCTGAGATGAAGCCTATCCTTCAGGATTCAAATAGGCATGCTGAGCATCCTGCGACATGATATGATCCCCTGAACACCATACAACCAAATAATCCACAATCCAGAAAGCATTTACATATCCCCACGATTTAGAGTAAAAGAAGAACAGCATGCTAGGACGCAGGACACTACAGCGGACTGTTATGTTATCTGCACACAGAGATGGCTGGGTGGGTTTGAAAGAAATGGTGCTGTATTGTGTGGGTTAAGTAAAGGCTGGAGTCGGGAGCCAGAGGCTATGACTAAATCCAGATCCACTTTTACTCATTCTCTCCTCTCTCCACCTATGAAATGAGGGTGACAGTTTCTCCACAGAGTTGTTATCCATAAAGACAGATCCGCACTGGCATCTGGAGCCGGATGGATAAGATTGCCAGAGAATCCGAACCTATTGTTTGCTCAAGGAAAGGAGCCTGGTAGCTGAGAGAAAGAATCTCCTGGATGAAAGACTTGGAAGTGTAGGGCAGAAAAGGAAAACCAAAATCACACAGGCACGCACACACACACACACACACACACACACACAAATCAAAGGAGACAGATTTGTGTGTGTATTTAGAGCAAATAAAGTATTAGGACTTGCATACTCTGCAATTTGGTATGTACTAAATTGAGTTAAGGATCTCTCCTCCTCCTCCTCCTCCTCCTCCTCCTCTTCCTCCTCCTCCTCCCTCTCCTCCCCCTCCCCTCCCCCTCACCCCACCTCTCCTCTCCTCATCTCCCCCTCTCCTCTCCTGCCCCCTCCCTCTCTCTCCTTCCATCCCTCCCTCTTTCTTTTCCTCTCTCTTCCTCCCTCCCTTCTTTCCTTCTCTAGGTCTTCTCCTTTTCCTTTCCTCTGTCCTTTCCCATTCTTTCTCCCTCTCAATGACATATAAAACATGTAAAACAAGAGATGCCTTTTTCTAAGTCATTTGTTAAGAGAAGCCATCAAGCAATGCAGCACACAGTAAGAAGGAAGACGGGTCACACTGGGCAAAGGTGAATTTCACAAATCTAATCTCCTCTTTTGTTTCAGACTAGACAGTGCACTAAAAATCATTTAGCTTACAAAAATATCAAGGTCCAATGACATCATTACAACTACAAAATATACAGTTGCTACTAAGAATAACGTATCATTATCTCTGAAGAAGAAAACAGACTTCACCTTTGACCTCTTTGCAGACAATTGAATATACTTAACATGATTATGGTTGGTTGCCTGATCATTTCTAGCAATATTTTTTTCTCCTTCCATGTCATTAGGAGATGAATATTAGAATGATATTTTGTTAAAATATTGAACAATGTATTTTGTTTAAAAATGAGGTTTCAATGTGTTTGTTGGCATTCTTAATAAGAAAATAGAAACAATAAAAATGTAATCTCTCTGTGGGACTGGCAAGATGGCAGGCACATACATACATACATACATACATACACACTTCAAATTTTTTTAAATGCAAATTTTCAAAACTGCCCAGTTGAAATTTTGTTGAGGACGTGGTATGAACTGTCAATAATAGGAAAGCACTCTAACACTGAGCGGTAATTGAGAGAGCGTACAGATGTTTCTTAGTCACTGAGATTTAGGCTATTTCCTGAAAAGTGCTTTCCAGATGCCGGTTCTCACCTCCCTTTATCCATGCAGGCTAGCCTGGTGTGGTTACTGTCTTTACCTCACAGGTTCTCCTGCAGCCATGTGTTCCTTCTTTTTTTTTTTTTT
>NC_034590.1:63376522-63389097 GCF_900095145.1 Mus pahari
CAGTGTCTTTTGCCTTACAGAAGCTTTGCAATTTTATGAGGTCCCATTTGTCAATTCTTGATTTTACAGCACAAGCCATTGCTGTTCTGTTTAGAAACTTTTTCCCTGTGCCCATATCTTCGAGGCTTTTCCCCACTTTCTCCTCTATCAATTTCAGTGTCTCTGGTTTTATGTGGAGGTGAACAGAATCTGAGTTTATGGCCCATGGGTAGCTATGGGTGTTCTCTTGGCCTGGTATTTTTTTGTAGTGAGGAAAATGGAAGGAAAGATAAAGATGAGAGGAGTACACACAGAATTGTGAACTGTGATGAATAGTGGTGAGACTGAGCCAGCGTTCACTGATTAGATTGATGAAGCAGATAAACAACTGATAAGCACAGAGCAGAGCCCTGGGAAAGGGAAGCTTCGTCTTATGATGGAGTGTCGGAGCTTGGGGAAAATGTTAGTGGTAAAGGAGGAATTAGAACTTGTTCTCAGGCTGCCACTAACTACTGGGTATCAGCCCTTCATCTAGACAGTGCACCTCACTCATGCTTTCTCCCTTCATCCCTAATAATGGGGTGAATGAGGTAGGAGAATCAACCTAAGAAATCTCTTTATTCATTCACCCAATTGACTCTTCATATCAGGTCATAAATGTAGGCTTTAAGACATCTTCATTGCAATTGTAGCAGTAGGGGATCAGAAGAATAAGAGAAATTTCAGTGCAGGTGTTCCAACAAAGGGCTATGGGAATGCAGGTGAAAGAGCAAAGCTTGGCAACTGAGGCTTCCTGGTGTGTTGATTGAAGAAGAGGTTTGTGCACTGGGTTTGGAGGTTAAGTAGGATTGCTGAAGGCTCTCCAGGAGGCAACACATGAGAGAGGCCCTGTAGAGAGAGACCTGGAGGTGTGAAAATGTAACTGTCACAGTTTTACCTGTTGATGAGGGTAAATGAGGACTCAGTGGTGATGGAGGCCTACTTTTAAATCAAGCACAGCAATCTGGGCTTGGTGACCTGACCATCATTAGCGGAGGGTGCCTTTGTGTACATCTGACCGTCTGTCTGTTCGCACAGCAATATTTTGATTCACTAATGGCATCTAAAATACAACAAAATGTAGTTTTAATAGGGTGCATTAGAAGATCAATGTGTTCCATTATGGAGTGGTGGGGGGACAGGGGGGGAGAGAAAAATA
Source organism: Mus pahari (assembly GCF_900095145.1). NCBI lineage: Eukaryota > Metazoa > Chordata > Mammalia > Rodentia > Muridae > Mus > Mus pahari. The sequence continues at coordinate 63,377,700 of NC_034590.1, forward strand.
ACATTGATTTTCCTTGAAAAAAAACAAATTATTAACATGTTTGAAGCAGAAGGATGAATAAATGTCTACTAGGAAGGGGTTCTGACCAGTGGGGCAACGTGCCTATGTTCTCTACCATTCTTTCTCCTTGACTTTCTCATTGAGGAGAACAAGTAGACAGGGGAAGGGATGCCAGGATCTGAGAGGAATGTTGATGACCTTCCTTCCTGCACCACCTATGGAAGCTAGAAGAGAAGAAAGGAAGATGGACCAGGACCAAACTAAAAAATGATTGGCAGAAAGGCCCTGAGGCTCAAAGAGAGTACTGGTTATCTACGGAGCTTCAACCAGGCCTGGCATCATAGTCCTCTAGAGTAACAATCATTCAAGCAGATTGACAAGTTTTTCACAGTGATATTTCATTGGAATGGGATTTTGCTGGAAATGGATTCGGTGATGACTCTTAATGACTGACACCCTGCTGACTTGATCGGGGGGGGGGGGGGGGCTGTGTTCTGCCAGCCATCTGTTAGCATTGTAGAGTTCCCTGAAGCGAGTGACATAAGAGAGTCCCTGTCCTGTGTAGTCTTGGCAGTAATGGTCAGAGGGGCAGGGTACATTGTGACAGCCTCTTAGAATTCACGTTGTAACTACAGAATTTCTATGGAAAGCCTCTGTTTCAGCACCTTTGATGAAATGCCAGGGCTTGACTTAACACAAGTGCCCCCAGATCAGTACCAAATCACTACATGTCAAAGCCATGGAAATAAACACTTTATCAGGCTGTGTTACTCAAGCCTTTAGGATCTGAATTTAAGAAATGAAGCTTTAACAATAATGGTAGTGGGCTAATAGGCCAGAGCATATGGGTACAGGGAGCTGTTTTGTATCTTCAATTGATTACAAACATCTTAAATTAATTTTTTCAGGGAATTGAACAATAAAAATCAAAGCTCTTAAGACTTTCCTGAGGATGTAAGTTATTGCTTCTTTAGCATTCACATGACTGTGTGCACATACCCATAAATTCTCAGAGTTACAGAGCAATTACTGCTGAGGTCTGGGCAGAGAAATGGGATTTAACCATCTGCTCTCAAAACATGTCCCAACTGACCCAGAATATTCACTCTGACAAACCCTCCTACCACACCAGGGCTAAGCTTTTTCTGAATAAACATATTCTGCCAGAAAGCACGAAACAATATCTATCCCATGATGCTCATAGTCCGTACTGTCATTCCAATAACAAGCCAAGTGTATTGTCAGGGGTGTGGCTGTTATCTTCATGTCTTCCCATTTTTTTCACTTTCTCCATCTATCCACAAACATGCATTGCTCTGTCTAGATTTGGAAATGCAGTAATATGAAAGTATGTGCTAGCATTCTAGTCCTCAGTGGCAAGGGACAGAGAAGTCACTCACTACAGTATAGTTTGGTGGCAGGTGAGAGGGTGAAGAGAAGCACTGAGTAGACACCTGGAGGCAAAGAGAGCATCTACCCTATCTCGGGTCACCTTGGGATACAGGCTGCCATCTATCACACACAGGCCTATCATAGAACATCTGTGTGGTTGTTTGAGGCTTTTGTTGATGATGGTGATGATGATGATGGTATTTTTTGTTTGTTTGTGCTGGCCCAGCCTAGTCAGCCCCCAAGATCTCTTATCTATATTCTTATCCCTAGGTGCTTACAAATTCTAGGACCAAAGTCTTTTCCTATCATAAATGTGTTAGTTTCCAGCATACCCTAACCTCATTCTCAAAGCCCTAAGGAAAGTCTGCCACATACATATTCAATTATCAATTTCTACTCCTCCAGGAATTTTTAACACTCACTACTGTATCTAAGATCCTATGTTAGAGGTATTACAGGAATAAGTAGGAAATGTCTCATATCCTTCCAGGGTGTGTCCTTTGGGACAATTACTGTAAAAATGCAAGTCAGGGCATGACTGTCAACACAGATTGTTTGGCAAATGTGTAGCAGAAATGCCATGGCTTCACTGAGCCAGAAGAATAAGGATGTATTAAGAAGTAGCAGTTGTTCTGGGTGACAAAGATTGGTCCAGAGTCAAGACAAAATAAAATAAAATAAAATAAAAAGCATCATTGTAAGAGACAGAAAAAAGAGAATAGCCACAAAGAAGTGTGAGTGTGGAAGCAGAGTCTGCTCTCTGCCCATGTGGTCCACTGCACTGCTGTGAGGAGTGCTGACCACAGGACTAAAGATGGAGCCGAAAGCAGATCTCAATAGCCTTGCATGCCCGGCTAAGAATTGGGAATAACTCTCACATTCTAATTCTAATCTCGTTACATGGCAGAGTCTACTGTGAGTCCTTAATATAGCTGATAAACAGGCTATATTAAATAAAGCAGGCTCCACCCTAAGAACTCCCATTCTGGTGGACAACCAGTTGTATTCATGGAATTCTGTGAGTCTCATATTAGGAAATGTATTTATTATTTGACCCATTCACTCATTCATTTGTTATTGTTTTGGTTTGATTTTTTTTTTTTTTTAAAGATAGAATGCTGTGTTGCCCCAACTGCTCTTAAGCTCACCATGTAGCTAAGGATGGCTTTGGGCTCCTGATTCTTCTGCCTCCACTTTCCAAGTATTGAGAGGATAGCTGTGTACTACCATGCCCATTCTCAAGTTTAATATTCATCAGACGAAAACACTTCAGCTTTTACCTCTGTGTGACTTATTTTCCTCACTCTTGTATGTGCATGTCCATTTTTTTTATCAACAATAAAGAATATATTTATTTCTTTCTCCAGACAGCGTCCCAAAGAAATCCCACTTCTGATAGAAATGAGAAATGTGGTGATTAGTATACAGGATTTCATGGGAGGGCGCGTCATGGATGACCACAGACATTCAGCAATGCTCAAGGGTGCAAAAGTATAGTCTGATGAGATTTACAGATATGACATATTTAATTTAGGAACAAGAACAATTCATCCAAAGAGATGCCTAAAAGGAGATGCATGTTGGTAAGAATATTAGCTGTGGACTTAAGGAGGTAAAGAGGAGCGTTGTCCCTGACATCTGAAAGAGTCCATTTTTGACTGTGTCTTGTATTTGTAAAGATGACAAGAAAAGAAGAAGAAGAAGAGGAGTTTACACATACTCTTGGGCTTGCTCCTTTTTTTGTTGTTGTCACATTTGTATATGACATAACCTACAGTGAATGTTAAATGTTAATGTTAAATCCTGGTATTCTGTTCACTGGTCAGGCTCATGATTAAAGGGTTATGTACCACTGCAATGCCATGCCATCAAGGTTCTTTTTGTGCCAACATTAACTTCTAGGTCTTGGACTTGGGCCATGTTTCTTCATGTTCACATAGGCATCATGGATAAGAGTCTTTAAAATGATTAAAATAAATCACATGATGAGTTCAAAGGAATGGAGTGGTTATTGAGATATGAAATTAGGTCTGAATAATCATACCATAAAGAAACTCACAGACAGCCCACTCAGATAGCATGTGGCTAAATTTCAACTGTATGCAACCACTGTTCCTCTTAATCATGTCACTAAGTGAATAGTTTTCAGAGCTTAGTTCTTTCCTTTGCTAAAATAGTCAGGGACAAACAAGTGCAGTGTGTTGCCAGATACACACCCTCCTACGCTATCTGCAGTCTCTGCTTAGTAGTTCTAAGCTAAGGTACAGGTTTCAAACCAATCTTATACAGCACCATTTCTGAAAGCCTTTAGCATCTTCAGCTAAACTGCAATGATTCTGCATTTATATCGGATCCAATTTCTCCCGTGCAATGAATTCAAATCTTAGAAAGGCCAAATCTGGTTCAACACAAGTTGAATTTGATGCTAAATGTCAACTTCAGTTGGCTTATTTTTTGCTTTCTGAAAGGCGACTGACTTCATAGCTTCTTTCATAGGGCTTCTTCTTGCCATAGGTAGCCAATGTAATATTAATATCTCTCAACCATATAGGGGTGACTCCCTCAAATAATCAAATCCTTACGGTATTTTTGAAAGGAAGATGTACACTTCTCATTTTTAGATGCCCTTTATTTCAAACCAAGCATCATGAATTGCATTACCTGATGCATTCTCTCTCTAGCTAGCTATTTAATAAAATGAATGCGGTGTTCATACTTTCTGCTTTCTTTACCTCTTCTATATATATCGTTACCATTGTTAATAGTACCAGCTCTTGATAGTAAATCAAGTCTCTGAAAGAATTATCACAAATATTACATTATCCTAAATGAGCTTGGAGGTCTCTGTCAGCCCTAACTTAAAAAACAAAAAGCATCGGGCATGTGGTGGTAGACCATTTGACTGACATGGGCAAGGCCCTAGGTGTGATTTCCCCGCGTCTCCATAAAACAAATGAATGGATAACTAGACAAGTAGGAAGAATTTATCTAAAAATTGTCAGTTTAATGAGGAGGCCAGACCTCATTTGGCATCATTTTACTTACCCTCGTAGTAAGCATGGGATTGTCCTTGGCATCTTTTCCAGTTTAGAGAGGCTGAGCAGTTTGCCCCAGTTTCCCCTGGCAGCAAGCATGTGCCTCCGGGGAACCTGCTAAGATTTTCTTTGGCCTCAGACTTGGTAGTCTTACTCAGTTCAATTATATTTTATAAGCATTGGGTGATAATGTGCCTAAACTAGGAACTGAACATGCACAGTTGTTGAATAAGACTTGCTTTCTTCCATGTATTTACAAGTCAGAAAGGGAAACAAGTAAAAGAAACATATATTAAGTATCATCATGAATGTCTGTGAGGCATAGAGATTGGAAAAGATTTACTATCAACAGCAGTAGAAAACTCTTATGTCAGGGATGGAAAGGGAGCCAACATAAAGGGCAGGTGCTACACATGCTCTACCTATTTGTACATAGAGTACATTGGCTGTGTGCATGGCTGGCTGGCTGAATAAATGGATGTGTGGTTGGTTTAGGATTTTTTTTTCTTTTGAGACAGGTTGTACTATGGAGCCCAAGATGGCTTTGAACTTGCTAGAAGCCCCAGCTGGCTTCAAACAAAATCCTCATTATCCTGGGTCTGATTTTATAACTCTTCTAGGGTTAAGAGAGTCACTAAGTGGTATGGATCTCTACAGGTAGGAAAGATAGGCTTTTGTCCACAGTGATCAAATGAATCTTGGAGAAGGGGGGGGGGTGTCACATTTTAACTAAACATGAGCTAGAAGAATGATATTCTAGAGACATGGCTTCTGTACTCTTTTGAGGGGAGGTAGGGGAAGGGGTTTCCTGACTGGCTTACACTTGCTCTAATAACTGGGTTTACCACAGTCCCCTTGCTTCTGCCTCCCAAGTGCTGAGGTTACCCATTTTATGTGGTTCTGAGGATCAATCCCAGGATATCCACATGCTGAGCCAACAACCTACCATTCAACCTGCATTCTCGGCCATGTGGCTTCCGTATTGGAACCGACTTAGCCTCATCTATTCTCTAGCTGAGTCAGCTCTTCCCTTTAGGTTTCATAGTCTTCAACTGTAAAAACTTGTCTAATGCCATCTATTTCAGGAAGTAACAGGATCAAGTTCCCAGTGACTTCTCTATAAACACCTGCTGCCTCCTTGTATCACTACTCAGTACAGGTCACTGTTCAACATCCTAATCTCCACTGCATCTTGCTGATGCTTCCTTCCTGCCCCACTTCTTGTCTTACCTTTTACCCCAGTTGAGGGAAAGATTGTATATGGCCACATTCTTTTATGAAAGGACCTTGCTCTCTACATTATTTTTTTTAATTTTCATATGTTATAGAAGACTGGGTTGAGTTATTATTAGCAGAGATATAGAGAAACCAAGCATGAAGAGTCTTTGCCTAAATATAGATACATCACTTTTACTGGTTGCGTTCCTGAGAAAAGCATATTCAGGAGGAGATTGGCAGATGTGCAATTTATTATGGAATGATTCAGAATCAGTGTTTAGCAAAAGGGAATGGGACTGGGTAGAATCAAAATTGAGTGTTGATGTAATCCCAAGGAGCAATTCTAAGGAAAGGACCAGAAAGTTGCCCTGAGTTGGGATGAAGTGAAGAAAATCTCATCCCTTCCATGGTCACTCACTACCTGCAGGCAACTACAGGAAGAAGGGGGACATGGCAATGCAGTCCACAGAACACAAGAGACGCTGAGGTTGTTCAGTCTGGATGGGAGGACTGAAGCATGGATGAATCTAAAGCAGAGAAACTTTGTTTCTCTAAGTGATTATTACATTTCAGGCCATGAATTTTGATTTGGAGATTTCGAGTCCTCAAACCCAGAAGGGAAGGAGCAGCGTATAAGCATCCCACTATTGCTCTAATGAATTTTTCAAAATTGAACAGTCGAGATGATACAAATGTCTTCTCTTTTACAGCTCTGGAGAGGAGATCGGGAGTTTGAAATTAGTTTCCACTAGGCTGGAGTAGAGGTCTCAGGAGAGACTGCATTCCTTCAAAACTAAGGGGAGATCATTTCTCTGCCTGTCTTGGCTTCTGAGCCCTTCTGCACATCCCTGCAAGTTCTTCCTCCTGTTGACTCATGTCACACTCCATCATTTGGCTTCCCTATAAACCCATTTAACTACATTTAGGATCCAACTATAATCTCAACCTCAGAATTCTTAACATAACCTTACCTTCAAGATCCTTTTGTGATATTAAGCTGTCTGTGGTTCTGGAATCAGGATACAGAAATTCTTGGAGGAAATTATTGAGAGTGCACATCATTGAAGTCAACCCTATTGCACTTGGGCAAGTTTGTGTAGTCATCATTAGGTGCTAACTTACTTTTGTCTGTCTTTCTTCACAACATCAAGATTACTAAGTAATAATTTATACTTCAATAGTCATTAAAGTCAGAAAACATACCTTCTTCGTTCTAGTCAAATGAATCTGAATGTGCAAGAACACATTAAGATGCCTTTAAATCTTTTGGCACTTGTCTGTAATCCTACCTCTCAAAAGCTAAGGCAAGACGAAGAGTTTGAGGCTAGCCTGGGCTAGGTAGAAGATCTTATATTAAACCAAGGGCTGGGGATATGAATTATTCATGGAGCTATTGTATAACATGCATAAGGCCTTTGTGTCTATTACTAGCATATGAAACAGAACAGACAGAAAATAAGTCCAATGTATAGAAATCATGAAGGAAAACAAGGAACTCTTGAAGCGATACCTAAGAAGCAGGAAGTAAGTCCTTGCTGCTACCTCTTCCTTTATTTCCTGCTCCTATCACTGCCTCCCATTCACTGGACCTAGTGGGAGCCATTTTTCAAGAAATCTGGGAAATATGATGTGTGTGTGTGTGTGTGTGTGTGTGTGTGTGTGTGTGTGTGTGTGTGTATGTGTAGGGGTGTGTGTAGGGGTGTCATATAGTATAGAGTAATAGCACAAGAAAGGTGTAAGAGCTGGACATGAAATGATGCAGCACATATACTTTAAATGTAAAACCCAAATCCCAAAATATCCATGGGCCAAAAATCTTGCCAGTTAATTTGTCATGCCTTTAATGTTGCTCAAATATATAGCCATTTATCATCAGCATACCTGTTTTCTCTCCTTCTATTCCTACATCCTGAGTTACAAATGATGATGCTCTCCACTTACATGATTTCAAGATTGCTCTCCTAACTGATCCTTGGAATGTCTTAGCCACCTCCCTCCCAGCAGCAGAAACAAGTAGAACCTAGGAGAATCGAGAAGCTGTTGTGAAATGTTATCTTCACCACTGACAAGACCAGAGGACAGAACTAGAAAACAAAGTGCCCTTTGGAAAACTCCCTGGCTCTTTGTTGAATTTTGATCAAATGCTATCTAAAGCTCATTTTAAAATCCACCATGTTTCCTGAGTATACAGGCTATTTCTTTAAATATGCCACTCAGTTGCACTTCTGTCCAGACAGTGCTGTGCTTGGCCTCTAATCCAAATGATTACCAGACCCAAGAGACTATCCAAATTGGATTTAATTTCATCATAATCTTCAGGAGCACACTGAGTTCAATTCATTATGCTATTAAATAGAGATAAAGAGAGAAGTTTCCTTTCACAAGTTCCTCCTTCTTTGTTTGCTCCTCCCCTCCTCCTCCTCCTCCTCCTCCTCCTCCTCTTCCTTCCCTCCTCACTTATTTCTGCTCAGATTTTTATCTAAGTTGTTAATATGGGTGAATTTTTGTGGGTATTTTTTAAATCACTCATCTCTGTTAAAAGCTGTAAAGATAGTTTTTTGGGGGGGTGTCACACCTGAGGCTCCTCTTTCTCTCTACCCTACCGCCCCTAATATTAACATCATATAACTAGAGTACACTATCAAACATACACAGTCATCACAGACCTCCAAGAGGAAGCTTCACCTTGTTAATGGAGACAGTGGGTCTCTGGCAGGCGGTAGCAGACATTATAACCCCTTCAACGTTCCCAAATCTTCCCACTAATGCAGGGGAGTTTCTCATGCAGTTAAGAGCTCCTACTACCTCAGTTTTATTTGGTAATTGAGAAGCCACCGTCCTCATTAGAGAAGGCTGTTCTCCATTTTCTCTCAGACCTTGACATAGGGTTGTACTGTCACAGTATGACTCAGTCCCCTCTGCTCCGAACTTCCTCTTGATGGAAATAAATTTCTGCTGTTCAGAGACTGTAGGGACAGAAACCTTTGTCCCCACATGCCGTTCCCTCACTTTCCTGTGTTTCCATCACCCCCAAGCCTAGTCTCCTCCTCCACTCACTGCTCCCTAATCTCCAGGTAGGTCTAGATGTCCCCTCCTCTCTAGTGTCACCTCCTTTGTACCTTGTAGGTTCACATGGTTGCCTCTGCCATGTGTTCTCTGTGCTGACGTGGTGCATTGTTTATATCTGAACCTTTTCTGTCTTGTGTTCAAAACAACAACAACAACAACAACAACCAAAAAGCAAAAAAGCAAACCAGAAAAACAGTAAATTCTTTGAAGTCAGAAATTAAATGGTATAAGCCTTTCTTTCTATTTGCAGTGGGTGAACAGAAAGATTCAAGGAAAAATTCTGTCTCTCTAGGAAGGCAGGAAAGCTCTGGGGAAAACAAAGTGAGGCTTTGAAAACACACTAATCTTGTTATCTCCTCTTGAGGTCACCTATATCTTTTGCAGTTGTTGCCAAGTTTAATAAGATAGAATACATACGAATGGCATAGCAAAGGTTCATTTGGTCTTACAAGGTAGACTGGTGACAGGGAACCACCAAGATTGAGTGGAATTAACTCTCAAATGTGCCTATTTATTTCCATTCCCTTCTAACTAAATTTAAATAGGCAAAAATCTGAGCTCAAAAGCTATCTGGGTCAGTGCTACACACAAAAATTGGAGGAAAACCTTGGAAGCTTCCGGAGCTAGACAGCACTTGGTTGGCTGTAAGGGGACCTAGCAATGTTGACAGAAAGTAGCCGAAGTGCATTCAAGAACGTGAGGCTTATGAGAACTTCGGGATCCTGGTATTGAGGGCCTTGGCCATCTGAAGAAAGCAGAAAGTGGGGGCTAAAGATACAGATTCAGTAGATGTCTTATAAAGAACAAGTGGAGTCCCCCATTCCTTTCTCAACCCACCAGTCACTGCCACCTCCAGCAAGTCAGTGTTTCTTTCCACTTTGGGAAAAACTGAGGCAGAGAGTCTGCAAAAGGAACCTCACGCATAGAGTAAAACAGTGCACAGGGAACCAGGGTATGGTATGGTGGAAGCCGTGTAGTGAGTGAGTTACATAATCGCACAGCCCCACTGCCATTTCACCCTTCTCCTTCTTTTTCATAACTTAACAACTAGACTTCGCCTCTGCAGTAAATGCTATTGAGAGATGATAGAGAAAACAACCCAAACATACAGCAGAGACCTCCATAGGTAGGCTTGTGCATATGCGCACATCTCCAGCATCTGAACAGGGGGACAGAGGACTTGGAACAAGCCTAACCTCTGATCCTTCTCCAGACACACAAGGATGCCAGTTCACATTTCAGAGACTCATTTGTTCTTCTTGTCTTTTGCTATTTCTTTCCTCTCCCTCTCCCTCTCCCCTCCCCCACACCCTCCTCTGTACCAGAGAATGGAGAACTTAGTTCTTCATATGTGCTGACCAAGCACTTGGCCATTAAACTATAATCCCAGCCCAAGCACCTCATTTATAATTTGGTTATATAAGCCCAGGATCACCAGACATCTGGGGACACCCTTCCAACAAAACAGAAGCCAAAAGAATTCTGAGAAGCCAAAGACAATGCAGGGAGGTAAGGGAAGCTCCCTGTTCCCTGGAAGCGATGTGCATAAAGAGATTGATGAAGTGGGGGCTGGATCTATTCCATGGGCACTGTGAGGAAAGAAAGAGCTCCTGAACATTTAAGTATTCAGATTATGCCTAGACCATCGCTCCTGAGGGGAAGAAAGAGCCCTTCAGCCTGCTCATAGCTGTGATCACAGCAGGCTTCCCTTGCACCTCCAGTAGCAAATGGAAGAGTTTTGAACCAGAAGTAACTGAGAGAGCTTGAGCCATCAGTAGCTGGGGGTAGGATGGAAACCGGCAACAGGAAAAAAAAAAGGTGGTAAGTGAGGAGAGAAAGCCTGGACAGAATACACTGTGAACTCTCTGAAGGGCTCAGATGCAAATTGTTGATGAGAAGCTGTGCTTCACTTGAAGACAAGGAGAGCAGGAGAAATTATCCCTCGCTCCACTCTCTTTTCTGATCTTTTAAAAAAGGCATCTGTTAAATAAAGAGTGCTCCAAAGGAGATAAGATGGGGGATAGAGCTTAAAGCTCAAAATGGGAAATTTAACAATTTGGGAAATAAATACTAAAGTTTTGTTGAAAATTGGCTATTGAGCCAGGTGTTCGGTGGTGCATGCCTTTGATCTTGATGCTTGGGAGGCAGAGATATCTAAGATCAGGGCTAGCCTGGCCTAGAGTGAGTTCCAGAACAGCCTGTGGTATAGTGAGAAACACTGTCTCAGAAAAAAAGAAAGGAAATTGGTCCTTGTCTAAACCAGTGCTTTTTACATTATCATTTTTCCTGTTGAATAAAAAAAAAAAATGAGACCTTCTGTGTCTAGCTACAGTTCCCTGTTGAGCAGAACAGGGGAGGGGAAGTGGGGTTTGCTTGGTTTCATCTGGTTGTATTTGTTGTTGTTGTATTTGTGGTTCTGTTAATGTATTCTAAACCAGGGTGATCACTGCCAGACTGTATTAAAATAGAGAGGTCTGTGTATTGATCTATAGATTCCAACTTACTAGAGGCTTAAATATGGTGCCTCTGGGGTAGGAAGCACAAGCACCCTTCACCAAAATTCCTGCAGGTACTTTCCCGTCCCAGACTAAAGGAAATGAATTGTCAGTAAGAAAACAACTCAACTCTTACTTATAATAGGCAGAAGCTGGGAAGAACCCAGATGTCCCTCAATAGAGGAATGG
>NC_034590.1:63389262-63410481 GCF_900095145.1 Mus pahari
CTAGATATGCACTCACTGATAAGTGGATATTAGTCCAGAAACTTAGAATACCCAAGATACATCTTGCAAAACACAAGAAAACCAAGAAGAAGGAAGACCAACGTGTGGCTACTTCATTCCTCCTTAGAATAGGGNACAAAATACCCATGAAAGGAGTTACAGAGAAAAAGTTTGAAGCTAAGATGAAAGAATGGACTATCCATCCCATCATCAGCTACCAAACCCAGGCACTATTGCACATGCCAGCAAGATGTTGCTGAAGGGATCCTGATATTGCAATCTCTTGTGAGGCTATGCCAGTGTGTGGCACACACAAAAGTGGATGCTCCCAGTCAGCTATTGGATGGAAGAGCTAGAGAAAGTACCCAAGGAGCTGAAGGGGTCTGCAACCCTTATAGGTGGAACAACAATATGAACTAACCAGTACCCCCAGAGCTCATGTCTCTAGCTGCATATGTAGCAGAAGAGGGCCTATTCAGCCATCACTGGGAAGAGAAGCCCCTTGGTCTTGCAAACTATATATACCCCAGTACAGGGGAATTCCAGGGCCAAGAAGTGGGAGTGGGTGGGTAGGGGAGCAGGGGCAGGGGAAGGGTATAGGGAACTTTCGGGATAGCATTTAAAATGTAAATAAAGAAAATATCTAATTAAAAAAAAAAAGAAAAAGAAAACAACTAACATAAGCTGGGACTGAGTTAAAGTGGCCTCTAGAGTTGAGCTTCAGTCATCTTGCATCTACTGAATTTTTAGCGTTTCATTGTAGAAACTGCAAGTAATTGACATGGGCTCTGCGTCAGCTCTCTGATCCTTACCCCCATGGTTCACACTGGCTCCGATTATAGGACCTCCTCCTCCACCTGCAGAGGCTGCTTGCTTGGGATTCCTGTTTCAATTATTAATTAAGAGGAAAGATACTTTTACCTGACTCAGTTCTACAGGGTTCAGTTTCCCCTAACATGTTTTTATTTGCTTGTAAATAAGAGTAAACTTACACGCCTATTTGCTTTTATTATTCCCTCATCCCCCCAATCCCTGCCCGAGAGGATAGAATAATTGGTGTCTGTCTTATTTGTCCCTACTTATCATTGCAGGACAACTTGTTCTTAAGTACAGAGAAATAAATCTCCTGTTTCCTAATTTCTTCAGTTGCTAAGGCTGCATCCCGCATACTTCCTGCCATTGTAATTATGAAAGCCTGAGATAAGACCCCTGCATCATACTGATGCTGTCCCTTAAATTGATGGGTCTCGATGTGTGGTCTTATTTGTTCTAGGTTATTTTCTTTGCTCCCTCCAAATGACATATCCTTTTTATTCTCAGTCATTTAGCCAAACTCCAAGCCTAAACATAGGCTTAGAACATAGGACCCCTGGATTGTGTTATGTCACATAGAGTTAGTTAATCAGCAGGGTCCCTTATTTGAAACTCCCTTATCCTGTCCATTCTTCTTCATTGATACCAGACTCACTTTCTTTTATTTTAAACTGGACCACCAAAAGACATGTCTACATTGCTTCTTTGTTTTTATTAACTGTCTAGTCTTTCTGTCACAGACATGACAGGTAAAATATAAGGACATTTCATGGATTATGTAATATCTTTGTTTCAAATTCTAAGTAAGACACACTGGAAAGAGAAGAGTATATTGCATTTTGATCATTTCTTGGATGGCAATTTCCTGTTCACATGCCCCTCAGATCATTTTCACTTTACTGAAGCTCTTTTGTCAAATGAGACTAACCATTTCATAGGAAATATTTTGTTGAAATAATCAAAGCACATTTTTTTTCTGAGCAATGCAAATAACTAAACTAAGCACGATATGGTTACTGTGAAGTATTCTTAATTTAGTTCTTATTTATGTGTCTAGAGATTGTGGGTAAATATCCATTATGAGATTTTTTTTCTAGTTGTATATAAAAATACTTGAAATATTAAGATAATAAAGATAATAAATAAGAACATATATATTCAAAGACAAAAGATGATCTTAGGAACTGAGGGGAAGTCTGGCGAGATGATTATATGAATCAAACATCACTACCTCATAAAGGAGACAGAGGTACATGTACTCAATACTGACCTCTGACAATGGTTTTCTTCATCAGTTGAAAATTTTTTAAAAATGTGTTGTAAGAGCTATTTAGGGATTGGTCATATTTATTCCATTCTCAACATAATCAAGATGGCTAATTCAGTTCTTTATTGGGGTAAGTGTGGGGCAGTCACAACAGCAGTCTTACTTCATCAGTTCCCAAAGAAGCTGCAACCACCAACCATATACCTTGCAAATAATAAGTAATTTTGATAGTTGAACAATCGTAAGTTTGCTAAACACTATGAAGGAAAAGTATCCATTGTGTTGGAAGGAAGGAAGGAAGGAAGGAAGGAAGGAAGGAAGGAAGGAAGAAAGAAAGAAAGAAAGAAAGAAAGAAAGAAAGAAAGAAAGAAAGAAAGAAAGAAAGAACATATCACCATAGCTTGATGCAGTATCTGAGTAAGGCCATTGAAGACAAGTTGGCTGGCAGAGATGGGAAGCTATTTTTGCAAAGTAATAGATGAAGTATGTATCTTGGTATCTTGGGAGGGATCCTTTGGTAGTTTGAATGAGAATGGCCACCATAGGCTCATTGAATACTTGACTCAACTGATGGAACCGTTTGGGAAAGATTAGGAGATGTGGCCTCATTGGAGGAAGTATGTCACTCAGAATGCAAAGACTCATGATTTCCAGTACTCTCTCAACTTCATGTTTTGATCAAGATATGGCCATTCAGCTGCTCTGTCACTCTGTCATCAAAACTGTAAGCCCCAAATAAACACTTCTCTATAAGTTGTCTTGCTCATGGTGTTTTATCACAGCAATTAATTAGGTGAAAGTAACTAACACAGAAGTGAACTAGGAAAATCAAGACCAGTATCTGAGGGAATGAAAAAGGGCAGGGAAACAATAAAAATATTCAGTAGGGAGGGAGTTAGGGGTCCTCTGGCTCTGCTGCGATTAAAAAGTCTAAATAGGGCTGAGAAGATGCATCATAGACACACACACACACACACACACACACACACACGGGAGATGGGGGATGTAATGGAAAATTCCATGTCTCTTTTTCAACTCAGAATCTGGTTGGCAGCCTGAAGGGTAAAGTAAGTTGAGGGTTGAAGTAAGAGGCTAGAAAGCTCTTTATGCAGAAAAGGCAGTCTGGGAAGATCTCCACTCAAAGACCTGCCAGTGGCCATAGGTCAGCTTTCTTGACAGCAGGCAGGAATTCAAGTGTATTGCTAAGAAGAGAGCCATCATCGAAGGAAAGTAATTCATCAACACAGCATCCCTTCAGGCATTGGTTCTTGTAAAGTGTCTTGCATGCAAAGCTCTAATAGTATCTCTCCATCCTAACATAATGTGGCTGGTCCCCTTCTGTGCCTAGCAGGCTTTGTAGTCCCAGGGCAACTAAAGAAATAGGTGGCTAAAGGGAGGCTGTTGTATATGTTCTGAGCGCCAAGTAAATAAAATGAATTTTATGTCACATAAAAGGGTTTTGGCAATGCATCACTTCTTGAATGTGAAGTACAACTGATGTTCTCCCTTATATATAACTATTTGAGAGTGTGGTATAGAGAGAGGGAGAGTGGGAAGGGGGAGAAAGGAGCAAGGGAGAGAGGGAAAGAGCACATAGTGATAAATATCTTTGAGATATTTTTCTACTCTAAATCATTCATTATCATATATTGATTCCAAGACTCACATTCATGTCTGTGCAAAAATACATTTCAGTCATGGTATCAGAATGAGCCTTTGTTCACTTGTTCAAAACTGCATGATCAATAGCTGATGCCTTTAAAAAAAATCCATACTGCCTAGAACAGTGAAGATGAAGTACAGCGTTTCGGGTATGCAGAAAGGCAGTGTGTAGGAGCAACAGTGCTTTCTTCCTTTCCCAAATGAGGAAACAGTATCTCTAAGCAGATGGGAGATTTTCCTACCCTCTCAGAGCCAGGGCTCCAGAAACTCTGCCTCCAGGGGACAGCTTTGAAATTCTAGTTTCTCTTTGCACACTGTAAATAACCAGCGGCTTTTCATAGAGATTGTACTTGCCCCAGTTTGTCTGCAGTAGCTTGGAGCTGACTGTGTGAGCTTATTCCAGGCAGAGGAGAGCTTACCCAGGACTGGCTACCATCTAAGAACCTCTCCTTACTCCTTGCATAGAATGGAAGAGCTTAAGTGGCAGGTGCTCTTTTGCAATCCACAGGAAAATGAGAATAAGAAGCAGTGACTTTGGTACCCTAGCAGTTAGCATTGTATGTGGCCTCTTATCAATGCTGAAGAAACATTGAGAAATCAATGAAAGGAAAATGCCCCAACAGTGAAGGAAAGTACCTGTGGAGCAGTAATCTGAGATTGTGCTTAGAAGTGACCTGTTAGTGCTCCACCCTTCCTGAACATTATTCCTGGTCTTGATGACAACGGCAGGCACGCCTAAATAAACAATAGTGTGACCTCAGTGGACTGCACATCACTGGCATTTACCCCAGTCCCACCAGGGGAAGCATTAAAAAAAGCTCAGACCCTTTAGTTTAGCTACCACCAAGAGATTCTCACAGGTCTGTCTGTGTGAATCTTTGTGCCCTTTGGCACATCTCAGGGGGCTGGGGGAGGGGCGGCGGCTGTTCAAAGTAGCTTCAGTGTAGTTCTGGAATGGATAACTCAGCAGGAAAGTAGTCTCCGTGGCTTGGATGTACAGAGTCTACTGTACGGCTCAGTGGCTTTATCTGTTCCTCTCTGAGTGGTGTCCATACTTAGAATAAACTGTCAACCTCAGTGCCACTAAAGATGGGATATGCATTTGTCCTGACCCACCACGGGAATAACAGTTAAGCTGTTTCGCATCAAATTTCGTTTTGATTCTCTAAACCAGTTTGAAAAGTAAACCTCAAAATGTACAGGTGAATTAACTGCGTCTTAATAACTGCCGAGGTCTCGTTGTTAGTAAATGGCATGATTAATCCCGAAACCGGGTTTCCTCTCCTAGAGTTCTAATCTGCTCTGCTTTCTGTTTCTTCTTGTAGCAGAGAGCTGTGAAAACTGCTACATGAAGTCAAGACTGTGAAGGAATGTGCTGCCCGCCCCCCACCCCCAGCTCCCTTGGGGGTGCTCATTCCTTGTGCCAAGGTTCTTTCCTTCTCTCAGATTCAAAGCACACAGGCTTGAGTTGTGGATGCAAGCATCTGGGCACCATTAGGCGCTGGTAGATTAAACAGAATACTCCTCCTTTGTAGACTAGGTTTTCTTGTTCAACCTTGACAAATTGCAAAGGAAATCAGAGCCCAGCAGAGCCCCCTGTCACGGAGGTCTGTGTGCTACGCAGACCCTCTCACCTCTCCTCCTGAGTGTCCTGTCAGCGCTGAGAGAATCCTGACAGATGAAGCCGCTAATATAACAGAAAACCACAGCAGAACTGGAACTGGACAGCACCATTCTGAGCTCCAAGTAACTATGGATCTTGTAGGAGGACCTTGTGGGTCATTTAATTTTATCAAGAAGGGGCCAAGCATTCCAAACTGTGGTTGCCTTTTGTTTATTCCGGTTTGGCCTGGTAGATGTACTTTACAATAGGGAAGGAGAGGCTAAATCAGAGGGTTTTAGACATAGACTTGTTTCCATACTATTTGATAGAACCTACAATGTTTATGAGTAATGAACAAGAAGAGGTTATGCATATAAGAACAAGAAATGACAGTCAGTACCAAGAGCCAATTGTTCTGATCCATTAGCTCTCTGGAAACCTTCCCAATATATCTTAAGATAGGCACCATCATTGTGGCCATTTTGCATATAAGAAAATTGAGCCAAGAATGGATAACAAATTGCCTAACAATGCATAGCTGGTACATGGGTGGGCCAAGAAGTTGATAACCATCTATATATCCCAAATCTTAAGCATTCTGCTATTATTAACCCTCATGTCAAAATTGGAAAAAAAAATCTGAACTGCCAAAAGAGTGATTACAATTGATTTATTAATTTCTTAAATGCTTAGTGGATTTTAATATGGCACATACACTAAGCACACTTCCTATAGGACACACTTAAAGGAGTTTAGTAAAGTTCTGTGCGTTACTTCCACTCAGTCAGTACTGATTGATCTGATGGAAGCAGCATGCTCAGAGGAGCTCACTTGGAACCCTGAAACCTCCCAGCCACTGTATCTGCTCTAGGAACACATCTTCCCTTCCGATGAGCACCACCATTGCTTGTCGCTGCCCTTGCTGATGCTCTTATCCACATCATCTGGAACTCCATAGGCTTGCTCATGTAATTTAATTTGTTTTTTCACTGGCATACAAAATAATGGATTTCATTATGGCACTTCCTTCATGGTTATTACTGGGTCTTGTTTATGGTTTCTTCTTGCTCCTCCCTCACCATCTGGTCTCCTTCCTCCTTTGCTTTCATGTGCCGTTGGCTTTAGAAGTCTCAGAATATAAGGCGGGTGGGGGGGACACAAAAGTACCTGACTTTCTCATGCAAAGGACACAAAGTTCACTGAAGCCAGTGCTTCCTGACTCCTGTCTGAACACTTCACTTAGTGCCCTCTTGCTAGTTTCATAGGCACAAGAAGTAGGAAATGATTTGTGGTTTCAGCCTTCACTGGATGCCCTTTGCAAGCAAGGCAGTGCAGGATAGAGTGTTGCTTTCTTACTGTGGAGTCCCACCTTAGCATTGTCATGCTTAACATCCTTATAATCTCACATTCTGTAAGCAAATCCACTCAGGTTCTGATGTGCTCCAAGCTATATGGTGTAAAGATTAGCATGTTTTAAAAATCTCAGTTGAATGTTCAGAGGTTTGAAATCAAGAGTGTTATGAATTTGTCTGAAAAATACCCCAAAGGAGAGAACAGAGGCAGGAGGAAAACAGCTAAGGGAAGAAGTTGGGTTGATAAGAGTGGGTGTATTCATTGTTTGTGTTTTAGCTTTGTTAGATGTCAAGATTGGCATCTCACAGTCTACATAGATGTTTATTTATAAAGCATTTCTAACTATAAGCTTGGTTTACCTCTATGAACTTGAAAACATGCAACCTCCCCCACCCTCATCCCATTTGTATCTGTAAACCTATTGTTTGTGAATTCGATAAATTATGTGAGCCTCTGTCTCCACTTTCCAAAGGTAAAAGATAAGTTCCTTTGAATACAAGTTTTGTGATTGAGCTGAGTGTCAAAGTGCTAAGGCAAGGATGAGATAGACACTGGATAAGGCAAAGGCAGTATAATTTAGGAGCTACAGAGAACTCAAGCACTGTACGTAAAGGAGGGCATCCAATATAAGAATATGGCAGAAAGTATTCCGATCACCTAATGAGCCATACAGCAATGCAAATGAGCTTTATTATTAAGGCAAGTATCCTGTCATAATACACGCTGTAGTAGTGTGATCCTAATGAGACCCTTTAAGAGAGTCTATTGATGTTCTTAATTGTGTGTAGGTTAAGTGTCACAACTGTTTTCAGTTGTGAATGAGTTGAAGAGAGCCTGGAGAGCAATAAAAACAGTGAAGTGCTTAGGCAGTGGTGGTAAGTTAACAAAAAAATGTCTGAACATTGAACACTTGCTTTTGGAAGTGAAGACAAACGTATGCCACCTTCCTTCTCTCGCAAAGAATGTTGAGAATTGGCAATTTATTTTTTACAGCTACTTGATAACCAGGTTTATCTAATGATTTAGCTCATTCCTTATTCACTGATCAGTCACTTAGAAAAGGTGTTCTGCACCTCTTCTTAACTCCCTCTGGGCTATCAGATTGCATGTCATAAATATGGAATTCCTCCAATGAGACATGGACTTGCCCTAAGAGGCTCAGCCTAGTGGAATAGGGTAACCACACAAGTAATTGCAAGGTGCTGTGAGAGCGCATCTAATGAGCAATGGGGTGATAGAGTCAGTGCTGTGATTGATAGATGCAGTGCTGTTATTGGTAGAGGTGGTGCTGTGATAAAGGCAGTAATGTAGCTCACTGGAGAGACAGGGTAAAGCGCTGATTGTAGATGCTTTTTCAACTTTCAAGTCTTTCTGGTTGTGAAGCAGAGAGTCCTATGTCTCCATGAGACTGAGTGGCATCCAGGGCTGATACTAAGCTTCAGAGAGTAGTCGCGTGACATGGATCAGCGGAAGCTGGAAAGTTCCACTGTGTCCCCAAAGAAATCAGAGGGTGTTTTTGTTATTGTTGCTGCTGTTTTGTTTTGTTTGCTTGTTTGTTTGTTTTTCTTTCTCTACAATGTGGAAACACATGCCTCTAATTCTAGCACCCAGAAGGCTGAGATAGGAGAAACTCAAGTTCAAGGCAGACTGTGCTATGTATACACAGCAAGTCCCATGGCAGCCTATATTATATAATAAGATCTATTTTTAAAACGTAAAAACAAAGTGTTCATGGGACTGTTTAACTGTTATGTAAACTATTGACCAGTACTTTTGATTGTGGTGCCATCCTAATTTATTCTATAACATGCACACATACAGTAAGGCATTATTCATTACATCATGAGGAGCAGCAGAGGCCTAAAACCTAAAGACATGGGGCTAGTTAAATAAACAAGTATAAATATAAAATGTGATTTAGGAAAATCATGTTTATATATGTGGGAGAAAGTAGCTAGCTATCCATATGATACTATTAAAAAAGAGAAAAAAACTTGAGCAGAATCCATAGAGTGAATGCACGTGTGTGTGATCATGAGCTCACACACATTCCCACAGCATTCTCAGCATGCACGTTGCTCTCCGGATAAGCTCTGGGGAAGAACATCTGTGAGAAGGGAAGCTGAGGCCTTTCCAGCTCTCGTGTGTGTTTCTGTAGTTGAGGTTTTTATGATATCTGTCGGCTTCATTTTACAACCTAGAAATAAGATGCCCAGAAAGCCCAGTGTGCACTGGGTGCAGTGTGGTCCATTATAAATGTCAGCTGATCCTTCAAGAGAGCAAAGAAATACAGCTAGCTCAGTTGGGTTCAATCTGCTGACAACATCACACCAGTGCTCTTAAGTTTTCCCTTGGAATGAAATATAGTGTTTTAGAGTAAAGTCAATAGATTTTAGATGAACTATATGATTAAGTCTATATTTTGCTTTTTTTAACCTGAAAAAAAGGTTTAAAGCTGAATTATTAACACGGAGTCTGCCAAATCTTGGTAATTCCAGAATGTACTTCAGCACCAGAAATAACTAAACCAACTATTATGTGCCTTTTAAATCTTCAGGGTACAGACTTTTATGATTTACATTCTGAACTGTTATCTGTTGCCAAGACTTTTAGGGACAGCCATCTCATAATTATCAATCCATGCTACATGATCTGAAATTAAAGTCAGTTTCATAGAACTTCTTAATTATACAGCATTTGAAACATAAGGCTGGAAAGATGGCCCAGCACTTAAGATCACTTACTGAATTTTCAGAAAACCCCAGTGTGTACTCACACACAGTCATACACACACATATACATGTAAATAAAAATAAATAAAAATAAAATAAGTCCTTTATAAAAATAATTTGAAACACTCTCTAGGTAAATACCTTTATTATATTAGTTACCTTTGTTTTCATGAAAAGTTGTAAATTGAATTGAAAATCAAATTATTTTTAAACGTGCTAGTGAACAATTTGAGCAGTGACACACACTGTTAATGCAGGGACTGAGAAGCAGAGGCCAGCCTTGTCTACACAGCAAGTTTTAGATTCGCTAGGGCTACATTAAAGGCCTCTTTCTCTATGTGTCTGTCACTCTCTGTCTACCTCTCTATCTCGTCTCTTTCTCTCTGCCTCTCTCTGTGTCTCTCTGCTTCTTTCTGTTTCTCTCAGTCTCTGTCTTTCTCCCTCTCTTTCCCTCTGTTTCTCTGTCTCTGTCTCTGTCTCTGTCTCTCTCTCTCTCTCTCTCTCTCACACACACACACACACACACACTCGAGTAGAAATGGAACTGAGAAAATCTGATTGAAATTAATAGATTGTGTCCATTTCAATATCCTAGTTATGCTGATACGCTATAGTTTTGAGAAACAGGAAACAGGGTAAGGGTTGTGTGGAATCTTAAATGTCTCACAAGTTAGGAATGTCATGCGTCTTTTCTTCCTATGAATATGTGAGTAAATGGCACTAGCAAGCAGACCTACTGTTCTGAAGTTGAGCATCTGCCTGGTACTTTGTAAGGAACTTACAATAACAGTGATCAGTAGCCTTGTCTTAATCAGTAACCTTGTCTATACAGCATGTCTAACTCAGAAGATACAGAAACAAACTTACCATTTTTTTTTCCCTCATTACCAGATTACGCTCGATTTGAGGCCAAAATCCATGACCTACGAGAGCAGATGATGAACCACAGCATGAGCTCCGGGTCCGGGTCCCTTCGAACCAATCAGAAACGCTCCCTGTATGTCAGGTAGGCATCAGAACATTCTTCACTAGGATATGTTAGTCCTGAACTACTGGCTTAGGAACGCAAATGCCATGCCTATGTTCCAATTAGCCCATGTTTGTCAGTACACAAACATGGGCTAATTGGAACATAGGCTCAAAGGCCTTGCATTTAACCATTTCCAAGTAACTTTTGAAGTGTTATTAGGCGAAAACTCTCCCGTAATTTTATCTTTTCAATTTTTTTCTCTTTCAAAAATGAAGTGGAGGGAGGGTCTGTCTCTGTAGCTCATGTCAACAAATTCTAGAATTTTCTTGGTACTAGAAACACAAGTTTATACTACCACATACAACTCTTAAATTATTTCTTGGTAGTATTGAAAATATTAAAATATTAAAGTGAAACATCAGTTGTGTTAATGACTGAAGCTCCAGACATTTGCTTGCAGTTGGTCTTGGGAGAAACTATTCATTTTTACTTCCTGACTTTCCAGGATGTGAGTGTGTTAGCTCTTACGCATTTATTAGAAATCAGCTGTTCTATCTAAGAGTTGTGTGGACTGCTTGTTTTTCTGAACATTCTGGTGGAAATACTTTGCTTCAGTAGAATCTCAACACCAGTTGTTTCTCAGACCATAATAGTTTATTTCCTGAACATCTGAAACTCATTAATCAGCCTGGTGTGGTAACTCACCTCTGCAGTCTCAGTACATACGAGATGGAGGCAAGGAAACCACCACAAGATTAAGAGCAACCTGGAGATAGCTCTTAGTAGTAAGTTCCTTTGCTACAGAGTGAGTGACTTGAAAAAGCCTGTCAGTATTTTCTCTGCATGGAAACCTTGAGTGAGGTCTGTAGACACTCAAGCATAGCATGGCTTACTTCCTAGTTCTCCCTCCTGCACTACGTCTAAGAGTCATCTATTTGTGTGTGTGTTCCTGCATGTGTTGTGTGTGTGTGCACGTGTGTGAGCACACATGTACACATGCTTCTACAATGTGGGTCCTAAGAACTGAACTATGACCTTCCTGCTAGGTTGTGAGCAACTTTACTGAGCCATTTTGTCAAGACAGGATTTTTAATAAGTAATACAAATACTAACAGCTTAGAATGAACATGGCTCCTTCTGTGGTCAGAATGAGTGTATGTACTATTTGGAGGAAACAAGTCCTCACTGTTTGAATGTCCACTGCCAGCTCTGGTCCAGGATCTGATTGACAGCTAAGGCCACATCTCCTCACCTGTGATACATACACTAAATGATGCACATGAGCTGGACTTGTCTGAATTCCAAATGGCTATAAATATAAAGGTAGAATTAGCTTGCCTGTGTATCAGTCATGGCAAGAAGATCAATTTTAGAATGTGGTTTGTTCTCAGGGGCCTTAATTTGCTGGATGCTCCGGCCATCATAGAATGCCAGTTTATTCTGGAGAGTTTCTGTGCCTCAGGACTCTTGGACTTAAAAACACATGATATGATGATGACAGACAGACAGACAAACAGACAGATCAATTTAACAGACTATTAATTGTCATAGCTAGCCAACTCTATTCTAGATTATTTTGAAGTATGTCATTGTCCATGGTAGGAAATGTGGAGAACTACCTTAGTAAATGTGTTATAGTGACATCACAAATGAAATAGAAGTTAAGCCAATTTGTGTCTGTTTCTCTTCTCAATACTTGTGTGTTATAATCACTGGTTTTCATGATAAAAATTATTTTGAAAAACCTTGAAATGTTTCATTTTGGGATAGGAAATAGGCAAAAAAGTAGTTTGGCTAAGAGTACCCAGTCAACTCCGTCAATTGAATGAATGACTTTATAGACTAAAACCACAAAGAAAAAAATCATCGACGTTGATGTCATTAAAAACAGAGTACATGAAAATATTATTAATGCAGTAGAAAAAAAATTTGATGAAGACACATGGGTTAAAAGTTTTTAAGTTGTGGAAAATTAAATGAAAGGCTATGATATATAAAATGAAGACATATTTGAAAGTACTATTGACTAGGATCAAATCTTCATTCTGAGAAGTGTAATATGAACGAAAATTGGAAAGTTAAACTGATAGATAGTTTTAAAAGGAACACATTCTTAAGTGAGACTGAAACACACATCCATATGAAATTTCCCAGAGGAAAAAAATCTCTTTCGTATTAAAATCTGGTATTTGGTCTTCTAAAACTCCATTCTGTAGTACCTACAGACCCGACCTTAGCATCTCAGTGAGTCTGAGAGACAGAGAGTAGCAGAGGAAATAAAGGCCACACTCACAGTAAGATCCCAGAACAAGAACTCTAAGGGCTCCTGGCCTTGTTCTTGCACAATGCGTAAAATAGACCAACAAGGGAAATGAGGATGTAAAATGGACTAGCAGAGCCCAAACAGAGTCCTTACCAAAAATGGTCCCCGGAGACACTTGCCATATCTGGAGCATGCCTACAGGAACTGTACCGAATTAGTCTGTGTTTATTTTAGAGCATCAACTACTCACTCTCTCAAAATAAATGAGTAGCAGGGTTTCCTGACTATAGAAGAATAAAGTAATGAGTGTGTCTTTCTGGTCTGGAAATGACATCTTGGAGTATTATTTTATTTATCTTGCTTACCTTACTCTAAATGACAAAAGGAACCTTAGCTATTACCAGGTCTGCTCTGAGGACCGAAAGGAAAACACGTTTGCCTGGGAATCCCACAGTGGCTATGACAGCCAACTCTCCCACCAGTCCGACATTTCTCCCCACTTTGTTCCCTCTCCCTCCATCTTAGTTCATGGGTTCCAGCTGTTGGATGTATGGTAGCTGTGGTTGCCAGTCTTCTCTGGCCAGTGCTGTGTTAGACACTCAGACGAGTGAGAAGTAAAATTCAAGCACTCCACTTTAGGGCAATATAGGATATATATTGTGGCTTTCCCTGATATTATCCATATATTTGCAAGAAGTAAAATACCTAAGTCAGAGAGTTCACAAAATTTTGAGCTAGGATAAGCAATTCAATATTTGCCTAGCTCATATAACTTCTACTCTGCCTTAGAGTTCCCTTCTTACTCCCCCCCATACATCCATACTCTCATATGCATATATATATATATATATATATATATATATATATATATATACTCACACACACATACACTCATATGCATATACACACACATACAGACAGAGAGAGAGAAAGAGAAAGAGAAAGAGAAAGAGAAAGAGAAAGAGAAAGAAGAGAAAGAGAAAGAAGAGAAAGAGAGTGTCTAGCTAGCTTTGGCTCTGACCTTGTTGAAGACGTTGTGACATCTTACGAGCCTTTTGAAGCTGGCCTTATCCCTCTGGTGGACACAATCCTCCCAAGTGGTAGCACTTTGTTTCCCTGAACTCTTGATATGAGAGAAAGTAAGCAACGCTACCTTGCCCAAAGAGAGCTTTAAACTGGTTCCAAAGATCTTCAATCTAGGTGGAATTATTTTACTTGCCTTAAGCTGTGTGCAGCACTAGAAGTGATGTGGGAGCAGTGTGCGAATGAAATCAATTGATACTCATAATCCTCTACATGTAGTACAGGGATGACTTCAATGTGTTTGTACTATTTGACTTTTATGTGTCCTGCATTGTGGAAACCTATATTTGAAAAGTCATAACAACAAATAAAGTTGGCTGGGGATATACTCCAATGGATCAGTTCTCACATAGCCTGTAATAGAGCCTGGATTGCAAACATAGTAGCAAAAAATGAAGGAAACCAACCAAAGTGTTAAAGATACAAATACGGCAATTTTCAGAGTATTAGGCAAGTACATTAGCTTACCAGTACATGTACTTGATCCCCAGACTAGCTATGTGGGATTTAATTCATGTCATCAAAGCTGTTCATATGAGCAAAAGAAGCAAGCAGATGCCTAGGTGGAATGACTGAATTCACCTCTTCATAGATGTTCTCCCCTTCTGCCCTTCAGTAAAAAGATGGTTTCCAAAGACATGGCTCTCCTTGCTGCTAAGAGAACTATGGTCAGAGACAGGTGGCTTTAGTTTCCAAAGAGGCACAGAAGTCTAGAGAAGATGCTTCCTTAAAAGGAATAAAAGCACCTAGATTACTAGGAGAAGGCCGGAGGTCAGAGAGAAAAACAGATACATATATCTATCTATCGCTTGAGAGTGAAAGGTCACATTAAAGAAAATTTTGACCTATGTTCATTGGCCAATAAAGAATATTGAGACTTCCAGCAAATAACCAGTATCCTTGTTATGAACTTATTAAGTGTTCTGAGTGCTACACTTAACTCTCAGTCATGAAGCATCTTTTAACTATCTGTCCTGTTCCTAAACCCATAATGGGAACAAAGGACTCAGCCAAAAACCATGTCTTCTGCCTGTAGGAAACTCACCATCTAGTAGGAACCAGTACAACAGTTAAATGTAGTGGAAGATAGACTGAGAATTTTGACTGCTTCCTAATGTACAATATTTGAGTTGCTTTTTCAACAACTTTTTCAGTATTTTGGCCCAACGAATGAAGGGCATTCATTCTTTCTCATGGTCCTGTAAATGGAAACATTCCTAAAGAGGAAAGCACTTGGGTGTTCAGCAGTACTCTTTTGCTTATGTATAGCGTGTACTTCATTGTTTTCCATTCTGTGTGATCAGTCTCTCTGCGCTCAGTGATGGTCACAGCTGACTGACTTGATTTAATAACTCCTCAGTGGATCATGATGTATGGCTTACAGATACACAGAAGAGTTCCAGGTCAAAAACTTGGTGCCCAGTCAAGCAGGAAAAAGCACTTCCCTGAATTAGCAATTCAGTATCTCAGGGATCCCAAATGTTTGCTAGTGTAGCTAATTTGAAAGGGGTTATGACTGACATTAGGGAAGAAGTAGAAATAGAGGAAAATATCTGCCATGAGGCTTTCTTCAATCAAATACCCTTTTAAAAAACAAAAACAAAAACAAAAAAAAACTTCTATTATTCTACAAAATTCCCTCAGCCTAGCGGTCAGGAGTATGGCAACCTTCTTTGAGTTAAAGAAAGAGAGTCTGCCAAATGGTTTTCTTCAGATTCCTCAGCTAGACTTGACATTGGAACAGACTTTCAGGTCCTATTTAAGATGCCATAGAGTAGAATTTAGGGACACAGTTGTTGGATTCAGCCAAACACAGATACTTTTGTAGTATGAACTTGCCAGTCACTAGCTCTGTGACCACAGAGAAATCAGAGCAATCTCCCTTGGCTTCATTTCCTTGTCTGTAGGAGTGAAAATGGTAACAGCAATAGTATATGATGAAGTGACTGTGATCACTTATACAAAGCACATCGAAAGACATTGATAAATCTTAGTTGATAATCATTATTTATTACAAAGGCTGCCTGTTTAAACAGGGCAGATGGGAGTCCATGTTTTGTCCCACCCCTAGGGTGGAGAAGTGCCGCTACGCCACTGTTGTCATCCAGTGCTGGGCTTTTAGGAAGCACTGAGACACTGTTCAGAGGGTAGGGAAACACAGTCTAAGATGTGGGAAGCTGAAGCTGGGGTCTCCTCACTCCTGGGCATCCAGTTGCAGCTGGGAAACTGCACAGAGGAGTCAGGTAATGAAGGGTTGGAGTCCAAGGACCTGTTATGAAGACCCCGGAACTGGGAGCTCCCAAACTCCTGGATATCCTGGCACCTTGGGTCTTGAGTAATTGGACTGTAAGGAGTCGGGAACAGAGTTGGTGGCATGCATGGGCTGAGGACGAAGACAAGCCTGGGGCAAGGGGAATGGGAACTCCAGTTTAGCTCATTTGTGATCGTAGCAGTAGATGTCTGGGAGCACAGAGGAGCCTTCTGTAGGAGACTTAGGCTGTGTTTCTATAGTCAAAGGCCATCTCCATGCTCCCCACAGTGGCTCTTGATGAAAGAGGCAGTCCTTGGTTCCAAACTGTTTATTGATTGTTCATCATAGAAAGTGGATGCATACCACCTTCTCAGGATGGACCAGAGATTAATTACTTTTTGTAGGAAGGAATGTCTGATTAGGGAAGCTTATTGGCTAAACCCTCAGGGTCTCACTAGTATGGAGAACTATGTTCTGGGCTACATCACTATCATGGGGAGTGTGGTCATATATTCTGGGCCAAGAATCTAGTAGGGAGCAGTGGCATCTACCATCCCAGGTGGGTACCTGGGTACCAGGGTCTCAGACCCATTCAACCTTACCAAGTCTCCTAGTACAGTCCATTGTCTTTTCAGGCAGAGACTGTAGAATTGATTGTGAACAGGCATTATTTTCTTAGCACTGGGGTGAACTGTCCCTCCAGCTCACTCCCATTGTTCCATTGCTTTCTTTCAGCAGGGAAGGGACAAGGTTTCCTGGTGACCTATACTCCTTTCTGGCCTCTGTGACCATGGTGCCTGAAAAGAAGGCCATAATTCTGTGGCCCTAGAATGTCCAGCTTTGTCAACTTCCTAGTAAGACTCAACCCATGGAAGCCTGAAAAGAATTCAGTAATAGCTACAAACTCAGTTCACTGAGTGTTCAGCTAGCAGTCCCACATTCACACAGATGACAACACTGCCACACTCGCATGATGTCTCCTTCTTCCCCTCTGTTCTCTGTGTGAACTCTGGCTCCCTCTTCAATTCTGTTTTGAATGGGAAAGACTATTTCTTTTACGGTTATTCTTTATTGTACTGTTTTTCTTTAGGTAGCAATTTTTGTTTTACGGTCTGTGAATAATGTGACCAGTGGACTGAAAATGGACCCCTGTCCCATTGTTCCCATACACTGTGTATAAGGTGACAGACTGCCTTACTGGTGTGATATAGTACCCTGACACAGGCAACCTCAGGGAGAAAGGGGTTATTTTGATTCGCAGTTTTAACATACAGCTCATCGTTGTTACATATTGTTACAAGTTATAAACTAAACAACATAATGGTCATACTACACCCATAGCCTGGGAACAAAGAGTGATGACTATTCTTCGTATTCACCTGCTTTTCTCTTTTTTTTTATGCAGCCTATGGAATAGTGCTGTTTACAATCAATGAACTCAATCTAGACAATCCCTCACAGACATGCCCAGAGTCTAACCTAAAGATAATCCCTCAGAGGCAGGTTTGTCTCCCTGGTGACTCTGGATCCTGTCAAATTGGCAATATCAACCATTACACATCAAGTCATTCATCTCTTGATTTTTCTAGTCAATAAGCGTATTGTTTGCATTGGTCCACGTTGTGCCACTTGGCAATAGATGTCCAGGAGATAGAGGCAGACGAGAATCATAGGCTCTTTCTCTCAAACCTGCATAGTATAGATCTGTTGGTAGTTTATCAACTACATAGATCATTACTTGAAAGATTGTCTCCTGATAACTAATACGTCACATATCTTACAATTATATACCTATTTTAATAGCTTTGGAGGAAGTGTTGCTGAAGTATACATACCATTGAAGAACAGCCTACAAGTCCCAGTTAGCATCTTCATTTTATCAAGTTTTTAATACTTAGTATAAAAAAAGGTACCTTAATAAACATTTATTAAATGAATGAACTCCACATCTATCTTTCCTATGCAAATGTAGCCAAAGAATTTGATCAAGCTGGTGGCAGTTAATTAGGAACTGGGGACATCAAGTCCATCTGTGTCTTCAAGATACAAGCACCACCTGCCAGCACTGCAATTCCAGGAAAGATGTGGCATCGCCAGGACAGCAGCCTGCTTCATTTGTCCCCCAATCGCTCAGACTTCGTTTTAACCAGGGTCTAATTAATAACAGAATTAACATATACACACACAGACTTGTTAGAGAGAAAGTCTGGGACAAGGCCAAGATCTTGGGAAAGTTGCCCCTTCTCTTCCAGGACACAATGTCTGGATGTTCCTTTAGTGGCAGGTTTGGAAAAAAAAAAGTACTATCCGGGACACTTTGCTTTGATGGGCTTCTATTTGGGGGAAATATTATTCCTATATTATTAATTATAGTGAGACAAAATACTATATTGTATTCCTTTGTATATATAGAGGATTTTTCTGTGCTAGTCATTTTCCTTTGAATAGCAGCACAGACATCTACTCTCTATTCCATGGCCCCATTGGTCAGTAGCCCAGTCATGGTAGGAAGGAGAGTGGCACAGAGGCCAGTCTGCAACCTCCTTTTCTGTGGCATAGTCACTTCCAACCTTATCTGATAATGGATTTTATCAAAAGACATGAGGCAAGGTCATGCCATCCATGTACTCACATACAAGGCAGAATTCTTTCTCCCTTCCTCCTGCCTTCCACTACTGTCCTTGGCAAAGGTTACAGTCAACTGTGTGTGAGCTGCTGCTGAGTATTTGACATAGCATTAGCCAATATTTATGTTGATCTTCATTCCTTGACTTCTATGCTCTTATTTAACAACATTTAAATACTCTGAAATTGATTGAATTATGATATAGTAGGATGCAGCAGAATAGAGAAGTCAAAGCACTGAATTAAGAGTGAATTTTCTTTTCTTAAGATCTTCCAGGAAAGGAGCTAAATTGATGGCTGAGTTAGTAAAGTGCTTGCCACACAAGCAGGAGGGCATGTCTTTACATCCCCATCACCTATATAAAATGCTGAGTGTGGCAGTCTGCATCAACAACCCCCAGACATGAAGATCCTTGGTCATCATTGGCCAATTACTAGACAATAGCTAGCTTGCTATTTGGTGAACTCCCAGCACAGTGAGAGAATATCTCAATAAAGATAAAGTGGAAAGTTATTGAAGGTGACACCAAATGGCAACCTCTGGCCTCCACCCAAGTGCACAAGTGCATGCCCAAAAGCCTGTACACACCATACATGTAACACAGAAAGGGTTAAGTACACACACATGCACAAGCACATCTTCTAAGGGATGTGGCATGATAGGACCATGTACCTGTTATGCTATTCAGGTATTCTATTTAGTTAAACAGGCTGAATAGAATTTATTGACTGGGAAGTCCAGAGGAGAGGTAGAAAAATATGTGACAAAATTCAGACGGCAACTTGGGCTATAATCATGAAGGGCTCTGGAATTTAAATGCTATAACCCCTCTGTTGACTTCCTTTAAACCTCACAACAGTACTGTGGCAGGTACAATTATTGTTCTTGTGCTAAAAAGGAGATATTTTCAAGGAAATTTGAAAGCCAAACAGCCTACATAAGTCACTGCTATACCCAGTTATGCATTTGTTTATACTGTAGTGCAGTCAAGTTGAAGTTGGCCCTGTACTGCTAAGATTCACAGTAATGAAATTTGTGTTTCTTTTATGTTATATATTAAATTTCCCAAGAAAGGCATTCTAGGGCAAAATGTGTAGCTTATTATGGTGGCTAGTTTTATGTCACCCTGACACAAGCTAGATTTATCTAAGAGGAGGGACCAGAGTTGAGAAAAGGCCTGCATAAGACTGAGTGGTGATACACCTAAGCTGATGGTCCTGGGTTCTATAATAAGGCAGGCTGAGCAAGTCTTGAGGAACAAGCCAGTAAGCAGCACCCTCCCTTGGCCTCTGCATCAGCTCCTGCCTCCAGGTTCCCATCCAGTTTGAGTTCCTACCTTGGCTTCCCTCGTTGGACTGTGATCCAGGGTATGTGAGCCAAATATAGAGCTCCCCAGTTGCTTTTGATGATAGTGTTTCATCACAGCAACATTATATTGATCCTAATTAAGATACCTACTAATTGCCAACCTTCATTTTTTAAAACAGAATCTCACATTGCCGGGTATGGCCTTGAACTCAGGATATAGTTGAGGGCTACCTTCACTTATCTTCTAAAGAGATGGGATTTTAGAAGTCTACCATCATACCCAGTACATGTAATCCTGTGAGTCAAACATGGGGCCTTCCGTATGCTAGGCAAATACTCTCTAAACTGAGGTGCAACCAGAGCCCTCAGCTGCAATCTTGACTGTCTCATTTGTAGTATGCCACACATTACCTCTCCCACAGGCCCCTTAGGATTACTTTGAACCATGTCTTGAAAGGAGCTCACCCTATGGGACTTATTAAGTAAGAAGAAAGTTCCCTTGTTTCTGTGTGTACTTAGAATTTGCTTCCTTTAATGGAGAATAAATTTTGGTTCTTCATTTATACTTTGAGACTCATTATGCTTACACTTACAGCTATTTACATTTTTAATTGCATCTTTAATTTTGTAACAAAGGGCTTTATGTTTCAGCAGCCAATTTTATGCCTGAAATAGAAAAGAGAAAGAGAAAGGTGCTGTTGTTGTTGTTGTTGTTGTTGTTGTTGTTGTGTTACTTCACCTTCCACTGAAATCACAGTTTGCTACTAATGTTTAAAAGGTTTCAATTTTTAGATTTCTGTAGGGAATGGAGAAAGAGTCTCCTGAATGACCTCCACATTTCCCTCCAGCCCTCTGGCACATCTAGACTTTATAACTTACTGTTATTGATGGTTAGCCTGTCATTTATGTATTCATTGATTCCTCCCACTAAAGCTTTTCTGAGCCATTAACCACCTCCTTGTGGCTCAGGTGTTAACAAGATTAATAAGGCATTTTTCCCCTGCCCTTGAGAACCTTGGGTCATTCTACCAATCTAGATTTTAATTCTTGGCTCTTACCCCATAATAATCACATTACTAGAAATGTCTTAGCCGGGCGTGGTGGTGCATGCCTTTAATCCCAGCACCTGGGAGGCAGAGGCGATGGATTTCTGAGTTCAAGGCCAGACTGGTCTACAGAGTGAGTTCCAGGACAGCCAGGGCTACACAGAGAAACCTTTTCTTGAAAAACCAAAGAAGAAAAGAAAGAAAGAAAGAGAGAGAGAGAGAGAGAGAGAGAGAGAGAGAGA
>NC_034590.1:63410616-63423481 GCF_900095145.1 Mus pahari
AGAGAGAGAGAGAGAGAGAGAGAGAGAGAGAGAGAGAGGTATGAGGTACTCCAAGTTCTCACAAGAGAGAATTGCTGAGAGAGGGCATGGAGAAACAGAATGAACTCTCACTTTAATTTATGAAGCAAATGCACAATTTATCTTCTTAAAAATGAGTGTTACATTTGTTCTTTGACAATATCCATGTGTGTAGAAGGCTTTCTAGTTACTGCCTCACATCTTCTTCACATCCTGACCACCACCCAGCAACACTAGTCTGTTTCTCTGATTCATGATTTTTAGTTTTGGTTTATAACGTAGTTTAGTTTAACCCTAACCATATGTATGAACATTGTATAGGAGCTGTGTATTGGACCCAGGTGGGGGGGGGGGTCACCAGAGGGAATGCAGATGAAAGCAGTGACTTTCAACTCTTTCTGACTCTATCCACAACGAATAGCTCAGCAGTGAATTATAAGACCCTTGAACCCCTCTTCCCTAGTTGATAACTGTTGATAAGCCCATTCTTGTATCTACTCAGTTTAGATATCCATAGCTGTGGTGGATTCACTATTGTGATGGTCGTGGCTTACTCAGAAGATGGCATTTCTCAGCCTTCTGTCTATATTTTCCAACTCTTACTTTCTACTCCCTCTTCTAGAAATCCTCCCTGATCCTTAGAAGGCATAGGATACATGTCTTTTTTAGGACTGAACATTTATCCCTCACGCATCCTCAGCACACTGAGCAGTGCTGAGTCTCTGCACTCATCGCTATTTACTGGAAAGGGGTGCCTCTCTGTATAAGGCCGAGAGTAGCATTTTATGAAAACATAAATATTTTGAAGGCAGTTTGACACTGTGTCAGTTAAGCTAAACAACAGTGTTCAGTTCCCCTGCCACCAGCATCTCAGGATCAATGGCCTCTCACACTGTGGGCTTTTGACTGGTGCCTTAGTTATGGTTTCTATTTCTGCGAAGTGACATTATGACCAAGGCAACTACTGTAAAGGAAAACATTTAACTGGGGATGGTTTACAGTTCAGAGCTTTAGTCCACTGTCATCATGGTGGGAAGTGTGGCAGCACACAGGCAAACATGGTGCTGGAGAAGGAACTGTGGAGAGTTCTGCATCTGGATACGCAGGCAGCAGGAAAAGAGAGTGACACTGGGTCTGGCTTAAGCTTGTGAAACCCGAAAGCTCAACTTACTGTGGCATACCTCCTCCAACAATGTCGCCCTACTCCAACAGGCCACAACTAATAGTGCCACTCCCCGGAGGCAAAACATTAAAATCTATGACCTCATGGGGGACATTCCTATTCAAGCCACCACAGCCAGGTTAATACTACTTGGCATGAATTACCTTCATGGACCAAGCCTCACAGCCCATCACAGAGCAGTTAGTTAGCTCTGTAACATCAATACCACTTTTGTTCTACAGACGTGGCTGTAGACCATGCAATCTACAAAGCAAACCTGTGAAGGAGGACATCTGTCATGTGATTCTGGTACTTGAGTTATTCTTATTTGATGCACCTTAAATGAATTTTAAAAATTCTCCTCTCCTCCCTACTCACCGTGTGTGTGTGTCTGTGTGTGTGTGTGTCTCTCTGTGTGTGTCTGTGTATGTGTACATGCATATGGCATAGAGTTCTTTCCTTCCATGTGTATCCCAAGGATCCAACACAGTTGTCAGGCTTGGTAGCAGAAATTTTTAATTGCTAAGCCGTCTTGTTGGCCCACTGAATGGGTTTTTTTTTTCCTTTAGTGCGATGAACATAGTGATTAAACAGAACATAATATTAAGACAATCAAGGAGGCTGGAGTGTTGGATTATCTAAGAGCATGTGTTGCTCTTATAGAGAACTGGAGGATCTGACACCCTCTTTTGACCACCTCAGGCAAAGGCACACACATGGTACACAGCAATACATTTAAGTAAAACACTCATATGAAGAAGGAGGAGGAGGAGGAGGAGGAGAAGGAGGAGGAGGAGGAGGAAGGAGAAGAAGAAATGTTTGCACACACACACAAAAGAGGACAGTCAACCAATATATATTCTTCAGTGCCCCCTGGACCACATGCACTGCTCACCCCATATCTTTACCTGTCTATGGCTTCTCTGACCCTCTTCTGCTTGACTTCAGTTTCCTTAAAGACAACAATTCTTGCCTATATCTTTACAGTGTGGCACATGGAAACTGTTAAGACATTCATGTGCTTGATGATTAAGGCAAGCAGGTTAACTTTCCCTAAACTTCTACTTGATTTCCTCATAGCTTGCAGATACCTCAAAGGTCACTGGAGCAGAAGAACTGACTCAGATTAAGAACACTTGCTCCTCTTCTAGAGAAACCAGGTTGGTTGTCAGTACCCACATTAGATGTCTCACAACTGCCTGTTTCTGAGGACTACCTTCTCTATGTCAAGAAGGCACCTGATTGGCAAAGTAACATACATACGCTCAGGCATACACACATGATACATATATATGCATATATATATACATATATATACACATATACATACATATACACACATACACACATATACATATAATAAACAAATCTTTTTTTAAAAATTCCATGTTCCACTGATCAAATGAATAAAACTTCCTTCTCAAACAAACCTTTTAAACAACAACTAACCAACAAAGCTGTGTTTATCATTGGTTAGAACATCTATTTCCCATTTTATTATAAATCAGTAAGTACAGTAGCAGTTATGAATACTTACAAATGCAATCATAATAAAGTACAGCTAAGAAGTTGCCTGCTTTTTACCCGATTGGTTTTGAAGTACTTTGGATGCGTTATTTTACTTACTATTCACAAACTGCCGCTAAATAGATGTTGTGATTAGACCCACCATAGAGAGGAAGGGTTAGGTCAGATACGAACTCATATTAGAACCTGAGCGTGCTGTTCTGTGTCCCTATTCACTAGGCCATATGGCTCTAATAAACAACTTTCACATGTTTATTTTTATTTAATACAGCTCATCTACAAATGGATACTACTTTCCACACTATTACAGATGAAGAAATAGATAGTTCAGAACACCGAGTTCTCTACTCTTTTCTCAGAGTGCTTGACTGAGTCAACCTTTTCTTCAAGTTTGTGAATTCACCACCAACCTGTGTCCTTTTCTAATGGGTGCCTTGTGTATTGCCATGACACATACTACATGAGTTTGGAGACTCCCTTTTCTTTTCGTTTATTTTATTTTCTTCTCTTTTCTTTTTAAGACAGGTTCTCACTATGTGGCCCAGACTATACTCAAATTCTCAACCCTCTGGATTCAGTTTTCTGAGTCTAAGGAGCAGGTTACAGATTTGTGTCACCATGCCCAATTGTGACTCTTTATTTTGATTATTATTTATTTTTGTTATTATTATATTATAGGGGTTTTCTACCTACATTTATGTCAGTGTACCATGTGCATGCCTGGTGCCCAGGGAGGCCAAAAGAGGGCATCGTATCTATTGTAACTGGAGATACAGGTGGTTGGGAGCCACCATATAAGTGTTGAGAATCAAACCTAGGAATACTGGAAGGGTACCCAGTATTAACTCCTAAGCCATCTGACCAGCCCCTAGTACGTAAGTTTTAAGATTTTTATTTATTAATAAGTATTTGACAATTTCATGCATACCTAGTGCATTTTGTTCATTTATAGGTATCATTAACCTTTCACCCCCCTCCACACTCCCACTGAACTACATCTTGGTGGGTAGCTCATGGGTTTTAGTAGAATTGCCCATGCTTCATTAAAGGTTGGATGTGCTTTGGAACATTTCCCAGTTACTTCCCATCATGTACTCTGCTTTGTGAACTCGTGAACTAATTCCTCGTTCCCACATATTCTCAGACCAACTGACACAAGGCTCCTGAGCCTCCTCTGCCAACCAGGGTCCTAAGTCAGGCTCTCTCACAATAGAAGCACAGTTAAGATGCCTTTCACTCTTTAGTTCCTTCCGTGTGACAGGACGTGCAGCCTGGGTTTTGTCCTTTCTTCATCATTATTGAGGTACCAGGGTAAATTAAAACCAGAGACAGCGAAAGCAGAGAAAGAACAGACCCTCATGCAGTGCGGTTCACACACAGCTCTGACACCTGGTGCAGGATGCCTTGTGCGTTCTCTTTACCATGCAACACAACAGGTGCCAATGGCAAAAAGCCAAGACTGGGAAAGCTGTCAAAGATGCAAGTGTTGCCATTTGCCTAAAAGAGTGCTTTATCTGATCGCCCATATGCTTACATGTGATTTGTAGAAATACTATCTCCCAGCACCTAGACCTTGAAAGTCTTTAAACCCCCACCTTCTTGGATTGTTCCACAGCACTTTGACTCCTCTGCCTCCATGGAGATAAGCTTCCAAACTTTAATTAGCATCATTATCTCACATCACAACAGCAGTATGTGTCAGTCTTTCTATTCCCTTCCTCCTCCACCCTCCGCATCGCCTTTGTCTGCAGCCTTAAGTTTTTTATAAAAATGTCTCAGAAGATTTTGAGAGTCACTTGTGCCAGTTGGGTGTTCAAGGGGCTTGGTCTGGCTTTTGCTCAGCACAGTGTTAGGTACAGATTTTTCCAACCCGAAACATTAGAGTTAGCATCAGCACCTGGCGTGGGATTAGCAACTCCATCAATTAAGAAACCTAAAAATAATAGGTCAATAACAGTGCATACTTTGGACTTTTGAGATGGCTTAGCAGTTAAGAGTACTGACTGTTCTTCCAGAGGTCACGAATTCAAATCCCAACCATATGGTAGCTCACAACCATCCATACTGAGAAACAAAAAAACAAAAACAAAAAAATCTGTGGGCCAGAGTGGGAACAAGAAGGGAAAGGGGAAAAACAAAACAAAACAAAATAACAACAGTGCATTCTTTAGTTGCACACTTATTAATGCTACTATTTTAAGGGAGAAATGGTGTTTTTGATGCAAAGAGGAAAAAAATGTTATTTAAACATCAGAAAAAGCTCTTGATTTTATGTTTATATTCTTAAAACCTTAATATAATAATCTTCATTTTTTCCTGGAAATTTTTTATTGTCCTTGTCAACATCCCTTGATATTGCATTACCAAATGATAAACAATGACAGGAAATCACTTGGTTTTATATAATTTTCAAAAGTAGCAAGACAGTAGCTATTTGACTTTAAAAAATGAAGTCCACAGATTCTTTCAAAAATATAGTAGAAGGTTATTAAAACGTGCAAGCTTCACTGTATGGAAGTATAAGATTAAAGGTCAGACTAACACATCTTTGAACAAACTCTATTCAAGCTACAGTTCCCCACCTATTTTTTTCTTGGTGGGGTTGCAGGTAAAACCTGGGCCCTTATACTTACTAGGCAAACTCTCTTATCCCCCAGCCTCAGAAGAAACATTCTACCCCACTCTTACTGTTTGTCTGCACGCATTTGATGCGTGGCAGTGATTGTCCCTGCTCATTTCTTCAACTGAGAAGCAGATATATAAGCACAGAATTATCTGACATTGAGACTCCAATCCAGGGATACAACTGGACAGATTATCTGGGTTGTTCTAGCCTGGATGGATTGTTAATGAGGATCAAGTAGATCAGGAAGTAAGGAGGATGTGAAACAATGGTCTCCTCCCCATTTTACTCCAACATGTGTCCCCATCCACCAGGAAGAAAAGCGGAGTGAGGAAGGAGCCTGTACTGCTCACAACACAGTGCAATCCTTTCCCTTTGGCTGATTATTTTTATTAGATATTTTCTTCATTTACATTTCAAATGCTATCCTGAAAGTCCCCTATATCCTCCCCCTGCCCTGCACCCCTACTCACCCACTCCCACTTCTTGGCCCTGGCATTCCCCTGTACTGGGGCATATAAAGTTTGCAAGACCAAGGGGCCTTTCTTTCCAATGATGGCTGACTAGGCCATCTTCTGCTACACATGCAGCTAGAGACACGAGCTCTGAGGGTACTGATTAGTTCATATTGTTGTTCCACCTATAGGGTTGCAGACCCTTTCAGCTCCTTGGGTACTTTCTCTAGCTCCTCCACAATAAATGAATTTCAGCTCTGATTTCTGATCCTAGTCATGAACTTGTCAGAGCCGGCCACACTCATCACTGTAGTGTAAGTTGTACAGTTCTAAAGAGGCGCCACCAATAAAGCGTGGAAAGTGGCCACCAGACTGAGATGTGTCTGTCCTTTGGCATTTAGGGTGTTGATGGTAGGTGTTCTTCAGTCATCCCGAGAGGAGGACTATATCCAATTCAAACAACAACCCCGGGTTGGGGATGGAGAGAGAAAGAGAGAGACAGAGAGAGAGAGAGACAAAGAGAGGGAGAGAGAGAGAGAGAGAGAGAGAGAGAGAGAGAGAGAGAGAGAGAGCATTAGAGCACTAGATGGAGAATCTCCATATCTTTTATATCCAAAATCTTACCTTAGAAATTAAGGTAAATATTGTAAGGTCTAGATTATTTAATTCTTAATCCTTTGGTACTTAAAGGCTGTAAATCATGGGAGGTATTTGTTTTTATGATACATCTTAGTCAAGCTAGCCCTTTTGAATTTTCTTACTCGTTATATTTTATTCCATTCTTTTCTCCAAATGGAGAGCTGCTGGGGCTTGGTCTATGTCAACTTGACCCAAGCTGGAGTCATCAGAGAGGGAGGTGTCTCAATTGAGAAAATGCCTCCATACGATAGGACTATAGGGAAGTCTGTAGCCTATTTTTCTTAATTTGTGATTGATGTAGGAGGGCCTGGCGTAGGTGAAGCCACCCTGGGGCTGGTAGTCATGGGTTCTATTAGAAAGTAGGCTGAGCAAGTCATGTGAAGCAGGCCAGTAAGCAGCAGTCCTCCCTGGCCTCTGCTCCAAGTTCCTGCCCTGTTTGGGATCCTGTCCGGACTCCCTTCAATGATGAGCAGCAATGTGGAGCGGAAGCTGTATAAACCCTTACCTGCCCAACTTGATTTTGGTCATGTTCTTTAGTTACAGCAATAGTAGCCCTCACTAAGACAGAATCCTAGACCTTTCTGCTAATAATGCGATACATTTCAGGGATGTGTTTTGAATGTTAAATGAATTTTTCATCATCAAAATAATAATGATACATGGTTAGTAAAATTAATTTGTTATTATTTAGTGAGGGCCCCACACTAAGGTAGCGCTTCTCCGTGCAGATCCAAGGAAAGCTTTCCTACCAGTGTATCTAATGAACACTCCTTCTGATTTTCATAGGGTAATAACAATTCCTAAAAATACATAAAAGTTCTAAAAGTTCTTTTCCTCTGTCCCTTCTGTTTTGAACAACTGCCACCATGGTCCTTCCACTTCTACATCATATCCCAAACTCCTGTCTTGCAGTTAATGAAACCAAGGGTAGGGTGATTACGTCACTGCTGGTATTCACAACAACATAGGAACAGGAGAAAGTGATACATACTTTGGTTTACCTGTGCTGAATTTCTACGTAGGCTTAATTTCCAGGCTTACTTGCTCTTAGTTGTATGTAATTTCATGATTGGTCATGAGTGGTGCCAGTTGTTGAATATGTAGCTTCCTCGAAGGCAATTGATGGCAGAGAGCTTAACATGGAGTTATGCTGGCTTCAGTGGAAATCCTAGGGTAGAATTCCCACCCTGCCTTGGCCACGACTCCTCAGCAAAGAGGTGTGAGGTTTCCTGCTGGAGCGCTGTGCACCGGAGACTGGACAAGAAAACTATTTGATTTCAAGCTTGTAAGAGGCAATGGACATGGTATGAATTTGAGTTTTATCCATTTTGGTGACTGTTAATTCTAAAGTGTTACGCAGGATAATATCAGAGATGAATCAGATATGCCCTCCAGGATCCAGCTACAGCTAATTAAAAAGAAAAAGTGAAGCTAATAGACTGTTATTCTGAAAGCATAAGAAAATTGAAAGATTTGAAAGATCAGCCACAGAGGGGCCTTATATACTAGATTCTAGATGTAAAGGGAAAAGGTCATCTTTAACAGTGTTTCCTACCTATAGAAAGTAGACACATCTATAGAATTAAACTCCAAGTCTAGGATATCAAGTCACTCAGCCACGCACCTGTTAATTCAGGACAGAGCAGGATAGGCAAGCAATAAATAAATAAATAAATAAACCAATAACAGAAACAAGCTAAACCTGGGATTTGGAGCAGAAATGATACGTGGATCTAAATCTTAGCCGTGGAAGAACTACTAGTTCTTGGCCTGTTTTTAAAAAAAAGTAAACAAAGAAATAATAATAAAATGGAAATCAGTCCTGACTCAGCCAGTGATTTTTCTTTCTCTGTAATTTCTTTCTTTCCTTCTGAACCTTTACTTTGGGGAGAAGATGAAAATAATAAATACACAATCATAGGCTTAGAGCAATTTTTGTAAATCACCACATATTTTATATGCATATCTACAAAGCGGTAAAGATAAGAAATTTGGTAGGTTTTTATTTTCCAGTGTTAATATTACCTTCATATCAAAACTTTAATAGGCAATTATAAGAAAGAAAATTACAGGCTGATTTCTTTTTTAAATTTAGTATAAAAATGAAAGTAAAATATTAGCCCAGTTAATCCAGTAATGCATAGGAAAATAATAATTATAGAAATAAGTGATTGTATTACCTGTCGCATCCCACATTCTGGAATTCATTAAACTGAGCTCCAATGCAGATGCTCTATGGCTGAGTTACACTCCCATCCCCTAAAAATACTGTTAACTTTAGAAAATTACAGCATTAGCGCAACCAAGACAGCGCCACATGATCTTTTCATTACCAAAAAGACATTCAGTAAGACATAGGCCCTGCCTGTGATAAACTGTTCTTATCAAAAATCAGCTCTCTTGAATGCACATGCTTGCCTCAAACATTTTATTTAATCTTGAATAATAAGCGACTCCCTTAATCTAAAGGGCGGATATCTCAAGCTAAGAATAATCTGTGTGGTACTGAATGATCTTCCTTATCTTCACCTAAAATATCTCTTGCTATACTTTTTTAAAGCCACAGAGCCAGTCATATTATACCAAGGAAGACATACGGACTTCTTAAAATACTGGACTCTGTACAGATCAATATAGAAGTGCCACTCAGTGCTTTTAGAACTTAATCCTCTGCTCAAAGTCTCAATCTGTTTTTCGTAGGGTCTCCCACATGCCTGAACAGACAGTAGTTCCAAAAACACTTGTAAAGTTCATTAGAGGACATTCGCCTGCCTTGGTTTTTCTTCTGTGTTTCTTTTTGCTCTCTTTTCCTTAAAGATTTCTATGGGTCCCTTCTTGTAACATCTTGAAAATGTGTTGAGATAGAGTCCTAGGAAAATCAAGTCTCTAGCATTCATTTCAAGGTTTGCCTCAAATATTTTGTTCATTTTAGAAACAATTATTGTTATCGTACATATCAGGCATTAAGGCTGAGCCAAACTAGTCAAGAATAAGCATTTGATCCTTGCTTTAAGTCCAGTTGGGGAAGAGCATGTAGGGTGATCAAAAATACAAGGATGATGTTGAAGATTTGACTCAGCAGTCCATAGTGCTTGCAGTACTTGCTCTTATAGAGAATCTGAGTTAAGTTCCTTGCATCCACCTTGGGTGACTCACAACTACCTGTAACATGGGGTCCAGAGGAACTGGTTGGTGCCTCCTCCTGGCCTCCATGGGCACCTGCATACATCTGCTGCATATACAGGCAAGCAGGCACATACACTCCTACAGAAACAACAAAACAAAATCCATAAGGATGTTCACATCTACAAAATCCATAAGGATGTTCTACCCTACATTGTGTTTGGATAATGCTGTTACAGTGGAGAGAAGAGCCACTATCAGGATAAGTCATACCTCTGCTTTACCCAATCTTCACTGATTTTCTTTTCTAAAAAGTGTCCAACAGAAGCTCTAGGCCTATTTTGTTCAATGCTTTATCCCAGTGGCTACATATTATAATGAATTTGAGGGGTTTTTAGGTATCAGTATTTTCTTCTTCTTTTTTTTTTTTTTTTTTTTTTTTTTTTTTTTTTTTTTTTTTTTTTTGGTTTTTCGAGACACGGTTTCACTGTATAGTCCTGGCTGTCCTGGAACTCACTTTGTAGACCAGGCTGGCCTCGAACTCAGAAATCCGCCTGCCTTTGCCTCCCGAGTGCTGGTATTAAAGGCGTGCGCCACCACGCCCAGCTTGGTATCAGTATTTTCTAAAGCTCTCCTGGTAGTTCCAATGCATAGACAACCCACCCTTACTCTCTTCCCTGTTTTCCCTTATCCTCTCTATCTACCCTTGTCCCTCTTTTTGGTTCTTCATTTCATGCTTAAGATGATGATAGTTCAGAAAATCTCAGACTTCTCTATTGGAAGCCTAGTGCCAACCTGCAGCTAGTGGCAAGGCTGACTCCTGACCAGACTCAATTTGGACAACATTTAGCAGTAACTGACCAAGAATTTGGAAAACAACCTTGAGCCTGATGCTCCAGGTGGCTGACACTGGGCAAAAATACAATCCCCTAGTTCAAGGCTAAAATACATTATAAAAGACAGTTGAATGGCTGTGAAGATTCTTCAAGAACTAAACTTCTGACATTCATAATTTGATTTCTAGTGAATCAGAAATGTTGATTAAAAGTTCTTGAATTATATGAAGTCCCTTTGAAAATATACAGAACCTTAAAGAACCAAAGGGTGTGTGTGTGTGTGTGAGAGAGAGAGAGAAAGAGAGAGAGAGAGAGAGAGAGAGAGAGAGAGAGAGAGAGAGAGAGAATATGACCAAGTTTGCAGTAAATTCAAATGCTGCCCTGACAGTCCAAATCCATCATTTGACCATTACCTTGACCCTTTCCCCTCTTCCACCTTCTTCACTGACAACACCACTCTGCACCTTACACTCAGCCTATTCCAGGCCTCAGCAATTGGTTGGCATGGAAACAGATCAGCCTGCCTAGTGGGAGGGATGTTCTGTTTCCATGTGAAAGTGGTAAAAATTCAAGTGTGATTCACTTTCAGCCACTTTAACCCTTTA
This sequence comes from Mus pahari, assembly GCF_900095145.1. NCBI lineage: Eukaryota > Metazoa > Chordata > Mammalia > Rodentia > Muridae > Mus > Mus pahari. The sequence goes on from NC_034590.1 coordinate 63,421,605, forward strand.
GTTTATCCATCTAGTCAAAACCCCTAGAAACCTAGTATGTAAAGAAACCACCCACCTCCTCCTACCTTTATCACCTCGCATGAAGGCCCTGGATGGAGCCCCAGAGAGCATCATGCACCTTTGTTTCTCACTTCGTTTGTACAGGCTCTTTCTTCAATCTGTGTACTGTGCCCTCCACCTTCTCTTCCTATCTAAAAGGTCTGTGATCTTAAAGTCAGTCACCAGGTCTTTCAAGAAGTGTTCTCAGATCACACCTCTCTTCCCCTGTTCTTGTAGTAATTCCACCCTGACAACTGTATATAATTGAACGTTTCTGTGCCTGTTTTCTTCCATACGCTGTGGACTCTCGAAAGGGCAGGCATGTGATCAATAAGGTCACCTGTACTAAGAACGAACACCTGTGTTTCCCACACTCTTTGGGTAGGTCTTGGTTCCATCAGTATTAGACTTTAAGTCTTGTATGAGTCACCTCATCAGAGCCTCGTGTCTGATGGAGAAATAATGCTATCTAAATGCTTATTATCTCAATGTGTGGACCACACATTGAGCACATTCCTTCATTTCAATGGAAAATGGACATAGTAAAACTAATCCTGTTTTGAAAGAACATTTGGACTCAAATCTAAGAAGCTGGCCCTAAATCATTCAGCATCCAAGTAGAAGAGCCAAGATTATGCCCAGACCTGACTGTGTGTGTGGAAAACACCTATCTTCTTTTAGGGAGGAGGAAGTGTTGGCTGGACCCATGGATAGATGAGTAGATTAGTAAGACCTTGCCATGCAAAAGCATGGCCCTGAACTCTATAAAGATCACAATGAACCACTCCCTGGGTTTAAGTTTCTCCATGCTTGTGGCAAAGATTTAAAAAATATATAAAGGTTCTTCCGATGATGACATGTTATTCCATAAAGCATGCTTCCTTCTCACTTGACTATTACTCTATGTAAAAGTTTTCAGAACTAAAAACCAAAACTAGGGGGCTTTACAGAGCCATTAAATCACCGAGACAGGTATCAAGTGGAAGGAAGTCACTACCTTTCAGTGCAGTGTCATTGCTCCTCACTGTTGGGCAGGGAGCTGAAGAAGTCAGTGCAGAGAGTGTTATCCAAGTCCTTTAGAGCTGAGCTGACTTAAACATCTGGCAGCACTTCCACCTGAGTCCAGAATCTCAGGGCTCACATAAACTGGTAGTGGTCACAGAGCTCCTAGGAAACAGCAGGGGACTCTGCAGGCCAGCCAGCCTGGCCTGAGCAACAAATAACAGGAGTCAACCCTGTCCCAAAGAAGGTGAAAAACAAGAGGGACACCTAATGTTACCCTTTTATCTCTATGTACGCCCCCAAGACACACACAAATGCAATCAGAAATACACACACACTTACACACACAAATACACATACACACCACACATGAATACATGCACACACATATAAACCTTTAGATAAATTAATTATTTGGTCTTATCCAGTATGTTTCACTGTTTTCTTTTCTAAACAATAATTTAGCCAAGAAACAGGAACAACAAAAGATATGGTCTTAGTCAAACAAATCTATTTTTATACACAAATAAATGTAAAAAAAAAAAACTCATTTAATGAAAAGATTTTGTGTTGCTGCCAAGTGTATGTAAATAATGCCTTGGAATTCAAAAGGAAAGAACGAAACTTATCTGGGATAAGCCACCCCATTTTTAAATACCACGCTTCACCAGTGGACTTGGTTACCAGGGCTACTGATTTTTAAATTACAGTGGTGAAAATATTACACAGTATGGTCTCCTATAGGATCCTAGAAGCAACGAATATATAACCCTCCTTTGGTAATATGGCCAATATTTCTTGTTCTCTCTCCCTCTCTCCCTCTCTCCCCCTCTCCC
>NC_034590.1:63423553-63448219 GCF_900095145.1 Mus pahari
CCTCTCCCCCTCTCCCCCTCTCCCTCTCATATGCACATGCACCTTTTATTCTCATTTCTCATGACTTTCTCTCTCCCTCTCCCTCCCTTCCACTTTATATGTTAAAGCCAATTCATATTGTATCCAAAGGGCACCTTAGTAATAAAACAGAATAGAAAACAAACTTCACAGCCAAAAACAAGTCTAGGTATAATTCCTAACGCCCAAGTTGTAATCCATTCCATCTGGCAACATAAATGCATTAGACAAATTATTTTTTTCACCATTTATTTTTATCTTGGTTCTTCTATTTTTTTTTAAAGGAAAATAAAAATCTAAGAATATTGACTATCAATGGTTCTGTATATCTATTAGGTATGTGTGTGTGTGTGTGTGTGTGTGTGTGTGTGTGTGTGTATTCATTTGGTGCATTGTGTAAAGTGTTGTTGCATTATACTATGGTACATGTACTTGTTAAAGAGAAAGAGAATGTGTGTATGTGTGTGTGATATGTATGTATATTTGTGTGTGCATGTGTGTATGTCTGTAGTATGCATTTATGTGTGTGATATGTGTGTTTTTGTGTGTATGTAGTATGTATGTGTTTGTGTGTGATATGTTAATATGTGTGTGTTATGTGTGTTTGTGTGTGTGTGTGCGCGCTGTATACATGTGTGTACATTCACGCATGCAGGCCAGAGGAAGAGGTTCAGTGACTTTTCATTATCCACTCTTGATCTTTATTTTTTAAAACAGGATCTCTCATTGATCCTGAAGTTCACTGGACTTTGCTCACTAGAAAATGGGCTGCATAGTCCCTACATATGTTCTCAGCATCTGAACACAGGTCCTCATGTTTGTGGTTTCTGCACTTTACCCGCTGGTCATATCCCCAGCCCCTTTTCATTAATTATCAAAGAGTCCAAATTGAAAGGCAGCACAGATACACACACACACACACACACACACACACACACACACACACACACACACATGAGTTCTTTGATAAAAGTTTAGGCTTTAATTTGTGTCCTCCTGAGATCTGGAGAGAGCTACGTATTCTCTGTAAGTTCTACTTTTCTCATCTTTCTCTTATGAACACCCACAGTACCAACTTCACATTCATGTTGTTTAAGTGAATCACACATTTTATAAACTACTCAATAGCAGTATTCAGCATTCTGCATATAAAAGATACTTGGTAGTGTTATTAACTTAAAGGAGTGGTATAAGGATTAAATAAGACTGTATATTAAGTTAAGTGACATTTTTCTCAACAATCAAGAAATGTAAACCATTATGACTAGCATTGGCTCCTTGTTTTTGGCTTATAGTTCTCAGCTTATTTGCTTTGTTGCCTATCAAATTACAGGATGTCCTGGTGGTTGCATGACTTACCTATTTTTGCTGTATTACCAGTCATGTCTCACAGGAGACATATTCTACTGCCAGTCTTGGTGCAGATCAGTCTGTTGCTGTGTGCTATGTGACCATGTGCCTCCATTTCTGGCTTGCATATGTCTGTCTGTCTGTTTTGTTTTGTTTTGTTTTGTTTTTTATGAAGACTGTATAAACAAGACAAGGCTATCTCTAAAATCCCTTTTGGTCTACTAACTGAGTCATCTTATCTGGTATCTTAGGAGAGCTGTAAAGAATAGAGACCCAGGTCTTAGGGACCTACTGTCCCCAGGTTTGGAATGCCCCCATCGGGGTCAAGAAGCCAACTCAGTGTATTTATACACATAAAGGTTGAGCAAAGTGCCACAGCCCTGTATGTGACTCCAGTGCTAAGGGAGGGGATCTCTAGGTCTTGCTGACCAACCAGAGTAGCTGCAATTGCAAGCAGGAATAATAAGAGACCCGGTCTCAAGAATGAAGATTGAGAAGCAGTTAAATAAGTCATGTCAGTGTCAGCCTCTGACCTCCACACACATCCGCACAGGCAAGTGCACCTTACACACATATGCATATTCACACATAACCCACACATAACAAAACCTAATCAATCAGATAAAGCTCGGACCTGATTAGAGGGCCTTCTGATTGTGTAACGGTCTATCTTGCACCTACCTTGGGGTGGTAGTGTCAACGAAAGCAGCAGCTCTTGTGAAGGGATCAACTTTGCCAGGGGTTGAATGACTTACAGCTACAGCATGTCTCGCAGATCGTTACATACATAACCAGGGTCCATGTGGCAGTCCTCGGCAACAACACCTCATGTTATTGCTTATAAGAGGTAGTGTCAACGTAAGAAAATCTAACAGAACATCCTGTGGCACCAGTATAGTTTGTTCACTAGTATTTTCTTTCCTTGGGAAGAGAAATGGATTATATTTCTATTTTCTAAGCGTCTCTTCTTTTGTTTCTTGGCTTTGTTTAGCTCCAGTGCCGGTAACTATTTAAAATATCAGGTTTTTTTTTTTGTTTGTTTTTGTTTTTTTTAACACAGGAGTGGCACAGAGAATAAAAGTGGGAGTAGGGAGAATGGAGTGTGTATGCAAAGAGCTTCGTGTGCTCTTTCTTAGACACTCCCAGTATTGCCAGTAATGGAGAATGCGTTCCTATTTAGGGGCTTAATACCAACTGTTAAATGATTTCCTGAAGGTAGTTTCTTGTACGATTTCATCTGAGCGGCTGTAGAAATCCAGCCAGCTTAATGGAAAAGCTCAACGTTCTGTCACCTCTCGCTCCCAAGGCTCCTCCATCTGCTCTGCCTGAACTGGGAGCCAGGAAACAGCAGAGCCAGATTTCTCATTAGCAATAAACCTGTTGGGCCAAGGGCAAGGAAGTATCTGGAGCCCTGCTGGGGCATGTCAGTCACAAGGCGCTTGTCTCTGCTCTGAGACTTGGGTGTTGGGGTAATAGGGCGTGCCTGGGATTGAGGACTATCTGGATCAGGATGCTTCCTGTGTTCCTAGGATTTAGGCTCTGTATACCCTGGAAGGCACTGGACCAAGGGAACAACTCTTCTTGCCAGCTTCTCATTGGTCACTTTCTTCTCTGATATAGTACCTAGGATTTGATATAAATATTAGCATGAAACATAGAGCACTTGCCAAGGTTTCATATTCTACTTTATTGTTTTATTTATCTGTTGATTTTTAAGAGAAGATCTCACTCTATAGCTAGAGCCGGAGTACGAGCCTGGAGCTCACAATGGAGACAAGGCTGGCCTCTATCGAACAGAAATACACCTCCCTCTGGATCACGAGTAGAGGGATTAAAGGCATGCATGCCATGCCTAGTCTTAATAGTGTACTTTAAAGGGAGCTCTTTGGATGTGCTGGTTGCTCCTCTTGGTGTTGCTCTGTTGGCAGGAGCTCCCTGAACGCCAACCAGGGGCTTCAGAATGAAAGTGTGTGAAGAATTCTTATCTGCAGTTGCTGAGGAGTCAGCTGTGTTGAAGAAGAAAGAAAAAACAACTAATTAGAGAGACCCTTGGTTGTATAACAGAATTCCAACATGGTGTGCTACATTTGAAATTATAAACATAGAACTATAAATAAGAAAGAAACTCTCCTTCTATTAGCCTGCTCTTGTAACAGAAAGCATTGCCAACTCTCCCTCAGGCTGCGTTAGAGCCAGGCGTAATTTCTGAAGGCAGTCCTGATGTATTTAGCTGACGTGTGATTACATAATGAAATACACAGATCAGTGGATTTTAGTAAAAACATCCTTCTACAAAATCACACCATGCAGAACTCTCCAATTTCCAGGGCCAATGCACGGCCTTAGCCCCACTCTGAAGGATAACCACTATTCTAAACTTCACTCTATAGATTGGCCTAATCATGTGAATTAGCCTATACCGTTTTTGTTCATATCTATCTGGTTTATTTGACGAAACATAATGTTTTAAGAGCCTTTCGTATTTTCTTGTATTTCGTTAGTCTACTATAGTTTACAACTTGATCTATCAGTCTGTTTCGTAAGTATATGTCACAGCACAAGTGGTCACAGGACAAACATAGGGAGTTTATCCTTACCCTCTACCACGTATTGTTCTGTTGAAAAGCACTTGTATCATTTCCAACTGGGGCCTACTGTAAATAAAGCTGCTATAAAAATTGTACATATTTAAGGAAATATGAACTTGTTTCTGGTATTTATTGTGAGGTTATATGTAAATACTTTAAGCAACTAGACAATTTTAGATATGTGCTTTAAATACGCAGCTAGATACTTTTCTAAGGGCATTCCCCAAACTGTTATGGTGGCCCAGAGGTAAGAAGAATGAATATTGGGCACTAATGGTCTGTACCATAGAACCCTAGACAATATTTCATGAATGCATTAACTGACATGGTTTCATGTGTGAATTCTGAGACCATGAGACTAAAGCGTGTGTGTGTGTGTGTGTGTGTGTGTGTGTGTGTGTGAACATCAACAGCTCTGCTTCTGGAACTCACAAAGGCCAGACAGCTGTGGGGGTCCGATTGATGTTCTTGACCAACGGTGTAATTGTTTTCTTTGATTTCAAGGAAAATAAGAGGTGCTTCCAGCCTGGAAAGGCCTTCAGTACCTCTAGGCCTTCTTGCCCTTTTGTGAGATTATAGTTTTAAGTTCTGGATACACCCTACAGGCTTTTCTATACATGGATGTGAACTATCTCTTTTGTTTTCTGCTCACTATAGCAGATCTTTACATTTCTCTACTGAGAACTGGTTTGATTGATTGATTGATTGATTGATTGATTGATTTAGGTTGTAAAGAGTTTAAAACTCTGTCAGTCTCGGGTTGCATACATCTTTAAATACATGAAGAGAAGTAGTTAGGGTTTCCAAGTAGGGCAGCCCTTTCTTTAAGTGGAATGAAGTGCCCCGCCACTGGCACTCTTGTAGAATGAGCCTGCAAGGCTGGAGTCACCACAGTGACATCACTCCTCAGAGCCTGCTCCTTCAGCTAAGTGCTCACAGGCTGGTAAAGCACAGCACAGCGGCAGCAAGTGCTCTGCCCTGTGTGTGTCTACCAGGGAATGAGGTTGCCAGTGCTGACTGACATGAAATGTCACAAGACCCTCACATTGCTGAACATTAATGAATCCCTAACACACAGTACAGTACTTAGCATCTACCTGCTGGTAATGTGTTCTGTTCTCTAGCCTGATCTCTGAGTCCCTTATAACAAGAGATTCAAGGGCAGCGCAGAGAAACTTCCCACCGCTTAGAGCAGCTCAACCTTTAGCCGGTAGTGGGATCTGAAACTGGTTCCTAACCACCGAGTCTCAGTTACTTCTATGGAAAAGGCCTGTGCTGAGCATTGTTGTCCTGTCCTGTGGGCTCATCGGGTTCCTGTGGGCTCAACACGGTACAGATTAAACACTCACTGCTGTCTTCTCAGGCTTGCGTTTCCAGCTGCCAATCCATGGTGCTTTATAGACTGCTCAGAAACTTTCTCATTATAGTTTTGGTTTTTGGTTGATTGGTTGATTTTTGGTGTTTGTTCGCTTGCTTCCTATGGTTTTGTTTTTGTTTTTGTTTTTGTTTTTCTTTTCCCCCACATCCTTTAACAGGATTCCTGAATGGATCTTTGAAAGTTCATCTCCTTTTTAAAAATACAAAGTGCTAACAAATTTTGTTCAAAGACTAGACTGGTTTTGATGAGCAAATTTTGAGGGAGGGAACATTTTCTCTAAAGATACAAAGTAAGGTGTTCCAGGAAGCCAGGCAGAAGCAGTTGGTTTAGAAGCACAAAGGTGCTGAAGAAAGCAGATACAGGCAATGAAACCAGATAGGCCATGTCAAAGCTACCTTCCTGTCAGCAGAGGCTCCTAAAGGTGCTGGCTCAGCTTGGAAAACTTCCCACTTCAAAATTGCCTTCCATTGCAGGGCAGACAGCACAGTCTCTTGGGCCTACAGCAGGGGCTCACTCAAATCAATGACTCCCCATAAATTTCATTTAACACCTCTTAAAGTTTAAAAAAAAAATCAATCCATTTGTAATTTTCAGTACAGTATATTTTTAGAGCAGTTTTAAGCTCACAGCAAAATTGTAGGGAAGGGAGAGATCTTTCCATTTACCTCCTGTCCCCACACATACAGATTCCAATCGTCATCAGATCACGCTTGAGTGCTATGCCTACATTGGTGCACCCTCATCAGCCAAGGACACCTCATTATCATCCACAGTTTATGTCAGGGTCCTTTGTATGAGAGTGGGGAAACTGTATAAGAATAAAAAAATCCCATCTGTGTTATATATATATATATATATATATATATATATATATATATNTNTGTGTGTGTGTGTGTGTGTGTGTGTGTGTGTGTGTGTGTTATATATGTGCAAGTATGTTCACTATGCAGATGAGTGTGGCAACCAGAGGTAGTCACTGAGAGTTTCACTCTAGACCTTAGATTTTGTGTCTGTGTTAAGTCTGGAGTCCCTGCTTTCCCAACCATCTGCCTGGCAAGTCCCTAGGATCCTTGCCATCTCTCTCCCTCAGTGCTAGGACCACAGTCATGTACTGCCATACCTGGCTTCTGACGTTGGTGCTGAAGATTTCACCTCAAGTCTTCATGCTTGCATAGCAAGCACTTAGCCACTAAGCTATCTGCATGGCTTCTAGATTTTTGATAGAGTACAGTTTCAGTTCCAAGAACATGTAGTCAGGAGAGAAGGGGCTGTGTGTGTGTGTGTGTGTGTGTGTGTGTGTGTGTGTGTTGGAGGGGGGGTAGTTCCTAAAGAAGCCAAAGATGAGTTGACCAGATTATGATTCCAAGAGAGCTATATTAAGGGGGGGGGTAAAAGATTTCAAGATAACTGCACTGAACAAAAAAGTTATTCTCAGAAATTTTACTTCAAGCTCATACTTGGAACTAAGTGATGATCCTGCTGCGTGTGCCTGGATGGTAGCGAGAACTTACCATTGGTGCAGTGCATTTGTGAGTAAAGGAAGTGGCTTGAAGTATTGTCATAGTGGAGAGAGTAAACTACTGCAGATAATTTTTTTGTCTACTTGAAGTCTTGGCATAAAAGCTTTTATCGCCCAGTGCTGAGTTTTTGTTTTTAATTTAGTTTCATAAGCTCTTTGAGCACATTCTGCAAGCGTGCAGAGCTGTTCTTGAATATAATTCTGCTGAGCCTCAGTAATGAATTACTTATTTTGAAATCTATATTTTCAGCTACTAGTGCCTCCAGTTGAGAGGACTGAAAGATTTCAGATCTTCTGTCTGGGATTTCTGAAGTGTGTGTGTGTGATGTGAACAGGGACAAGGTGCACATCGCTCGCATCCATAGATGACAGAAGGTGCCATGTAAAGTGTTCCACATGTGGAATTTTAAACCAATCAGAGAGATCTATAAAGCCTTGTGAGAAAATAACCAGAGGTGTTTAAAAAAAGGGGGAGAAAATCACCTAATGCTTATAAACATATGAAAATGTGCTCCAGATAATTAACTAGCAAGGAATTGATAATTTAACTGTAACAAGGAACCATTTCATACACACCAAATTCATAAAAACCACAAACTGAATAGATCAAGAGCTGTAAAGGATAGAGACCTGGTAGAACTTTCCTCTACTGCAACAGCTGCTGTGGAATCAGATTGACATTATTTATCCAAACCAAAGTTCCACCCAACTACTTACTTATTAGATATCTGCCTTACATATTTGTATGTATGCATAAGAGACATGTAAAAGGATCACTGTGCTACCAGGGTTAATGAAATCTAAAGATAATCTAACATAGGAAAGATTACAATATATGTTATATGAGAAGTTTAACAGAATGAGGGAGTAGTCGTTACTGTATATGTCACGTGATAGCCAAAACACATACGGTATGGACTCCAGCAGGTAAGGTGTGGCAAATACACATGGTAGGATTGTGTATATAGTCTAGACATTTTTAATAGTACTCATATGTATGGTAACACTATAAATATAATTAATGGTTTTTGCTGTTTATTATGAGAACTACCAAGGGAACTAAAGTGATAAGGACAGAACTGGTAGTGGGGACGGCATCCAGAGACAGTCTAAGGCACTGTTAGTATTGACACAGTATATATATACATATATATATATATATATATATATATATATATATTATATATTTAAAAAATAGTGTGTCAGGATGGGGTGGGGAGGGATGTTGCACAGCTGTTAATACTTGCCCGGCATGCATGAGGCTTGCCTGGGTTTGTTCCCCTGCATTGTAGTCCAGAAAAGTAAGATGTGAAGAAAGGAGGATCCATGTACTAAGAGACCATGTTGCTTCCATCTCCTTGAAATAGGTGAGATTGGATTACACCTAACACTGAGCGAGAGAGAAGGTGCCTGGTCATCAGTGAGGGTGTCTGCTACTACGTCCCAAACATCTTCCTATGCTCCTTGCTATAACACTAGGAAGCAGGCAGTCTGTCTAGCTTTGCAGAGAGGAGCCAAGGGGCTCCTCTGCAACTCAGATGCAGTTTACAATGCCCAAGCTCTATTCTGCCCCATCTTCTCTGTTTTCTTGGACGAACATGTCCTCCTACGGAGAAGCCAGTGTTAGAGACAACTTAGTTGAAGTCTTGGGACAAATGACGTCTTTGCCTCACATCTGTCCCTGTTTCTCTGTTGTAACTTTCCACAAGCACCAGCAGCTGACTATTGTAGCATTTACACATCTCCTACTGAGAGGACAGTGCTGTGCTTTCTTGGAAAATAATGACCCAAGAGAGCTAATGGGCATGAAGGCACACGCATTTCGCTCAGCGTTGTGTCAGGACATGGGTCAATTCAATTACATATTTCATAATGAACAGATTTTCCTACCGGGACACGCCAAGTAATTGGCTGTAATGAAAAGAAAAAATTCTGGGAATAGTTTGTAAGAAAATTAATGAAGTCAGAAAGCAAAAGGGCTCATTCAGCTCCAGAACTGATATTTGAAATCTAGAAATGCGCTCCGTTCGTTTCCTCTGCCTGTGATTGATTCCCACTGCAGGACATTAATCTCTCGGCTACTTTGAACACAGTGCTCATCTGTCTTCCCAGGAGAGAGCACCCTTTGACAAAGCTCTTTGCAGATTTGAGTCTAGCTTGCCAGGAAGAAAAACTAGCAGGTCTGATGTGTCCACAAAAAGCAGTGACAGTTCTGTTCTCAATGCATGACACTAGGAACCAGAGAAATCGGGGTTGCCAGGTATCAAATCTTGAACTATAGTGGCCCGTTTTTATTTGCAACAATAGTTCTCAAACTCAATTAATAAGACAAATTGTCTGGGAAGCTGTCAATTGGCTCAAACAAAAGAGAATCCTTCACTCCATCTCACATTTAACAGGAGTTCAATATGCAAGGTACCTGCAAAAATTCAGCTACAGAAAAATCAGTGACTTCTCCAGTTTGATTAAATTCTTGGGCATAGCATTCAGGTTACAAAGTAACATCAAAATGTTCCATGTACTGTTTTTCCAACATAAAGTCATTTCACATCACTTTTCAGTAGATACCTTTTAGACATCACCCATTATGTGCTGCGTCCTGCCGGTACTAGACTATCTCACTCGGACAAGGTACATCAGTGTTGAAACCAGGGACTGTAACAGACTTCTATGATAAATCATAGCATGATCTAGCTTGCATTAAATGATAAATGGAATATATACCAAATATATATAATTTGAATGTATACCAAACATGTGAGGATATGTTTTTCCCAATCTCCAAACCAACAGGGTTCAGTATTGTTCTCAGTAGTCTTCCATCTCAAATCTGGAGGCCTCTAAAATCCTCAGAGGTACTATCAGACCATAACTTTGGAACACAAGACAAAGCCTATTGTCTCTTTTATGGTATACATTTAAGGATTCACATCTAAATCAATCCCTCCATGCTTACTCCTATGGAGGTAACTGAACTCAAAATAGGGAAGAAAAGACTTAGAACTTAGACTTAGAAATAGGAAAAGAGATACCAAAGGTTTATGGGCTAAGATACTGGGTTGGGGTGAGCTCTAGACTCATTGACCCAATGGTAAGGCTCCCTCTAGTGGAGAGTCATGCCTTGGTTGTCCTGAGACTGACCCTACTGTCTGGATTCCCTCTGTGGGAAAGAAAGCACTGAAAGAAAGCATTCTCAACTCACCATTAACTATAGGCAGTCAAATTTGGGGATTTAACTGAGAACTACACTCAAGTTGTCACGGGGGAAAAAAAAAAGACAAAGAAGAGTTTGCAAGAAAAGCGTTGCATTATTGTCAACAAAAACTTAATAGAGAAGAACAAAACTGATGGGACACAAAAAGACCTTGGGAAGTAAATCGAGAGTACATACTCTATGTCTGGGACTATTCAATGAGGACAAATCTTGTTCTCAAGAGTCACAAAGACTAGAGGAGGTGGGTGGACATAAATGACCATCATGAATTATCTGTCCTGGGTTCCGTGGTGTCATATAAAATTCAACTGTCATCTTTCTGGTTAGTGCAGTAATGACGGTTAGGCAAGATAGGTTTCTCCCAAACCTAAGATGGTTGATTCTGTTTGGAAAGAACTGTGTTGATCTGAAATCCAGGAACAGGAAGGGAAGCACTGATTGTCCCAGCCAAAGGCTTGAGTATGAACAAGAAGGAATCAAATAGCCCTGTGCCGTCTGGAATCTTCTATGGGGAAGCAGTTGACATGACTGGAGCTTAGTTGTGAGGAGTTAGGGAAGAGAGGATGGAAAACTGAAGCTGTCTCACTGAGGTGTTTGTGCATGTCTTGTAACATGTATGGACAAACTGAAATTCGCTACAGAGTCACCAAAGGAAGTTTTCATTTGCCTTATTTTTTTTAGCCCAAGAGCTAAAGAGCCGAGATTTGGTTTTAGAAAACGTATTTTCACTAAATACAATACTCTAAAGGATTTGGAGGCCAGGCCAGAAATAGAAAAACCTATCTCGGCCCAGCAATCCCAGCCAGAAATGTTAATGCTCTAAGCTAAGGTCTGGAGAAAATGGAGGAAAAGTGGCAGATGAAGTCCAGTGGAGGAGGTAACATGACTTTCTAACATGCGGCTGGTTTTAAGCAGGGGCAGATGGCGTCATGCACCTCAGTAGCCTTGAAGACATCACTGCCTGATTCATGTTGCCATAAATGCTATGAATGGTATCCAGGTGTCTTCAGGAGGGTAGGTTAGAGTCTTCTGACTGAAGATTCGGTGAAGTATAATGTTGCATTGATGGTGGTGTATAATTTTAATCAGTGACTTTCACTGAATGTGAAGATGTAAAAGATGTTGCATGTGTAATGTTTAATTATCTCTGTACGTATTGCACATCATTTAGGACTCAAGGTAGTCCTTCTGGAAATTTGACACTTAATCCAAATGCACATGAGCAATCTAGACCTACAATAGAAATGTTTGAGAGGCACATGCCTAGAAGTGTCAGCCATTTGGAGACCAAGGCTCAGGTTCTTTCTACTGCACAGTCACAAGCCAGATCTGACACAAGGAATAGTCCCATTCTCGTTGAAAAGAAGAGTTCCATGCACGTCACTAAACTCCAGTGTATGTTTGGAATCACTTCTCGTTCACTGTATGCTGTTACTCGGGAGTGTCTTAGTTCTGATGGACGTAAGCAGGAGATGATACCTTGAAAGTAAATCTACCAAGGAAAACAGACAGCACAGGGGTGGAGCAGAAGAAACTGCCAACATTAGCCCTTGATGTTATTCCCCGCCCCCCTTTCTCAGAAATGTGGAACCTAGCACATCATCTTGCCCCTGTGAAACAAGAAGTGACAGACAAGCAGATGCTCATGCCAGTCAATATTGACAACTTAAGGATTAAGGAAGGGGAGTGTCAAGCAGTGAACTGAGGCCCCTACAGGCTCCAGCTTTTTCAGCTTTGCCAGGCCATTTAATTGTGTTCTGCTTCAAACTCATCTGCTATAAAAGGAGAATGATAATATTTGCCTTCTGCAGAATGTTATGAAGATGAGCATAAAAAATGTCAGTATGTGGAAAGGTCAAATATTATATACAAGTGCAGAGTTGATTTTATGAGTTTCTAGCTAGAAGTGGAAACTTTCCCTGTTCCTTTTATTTTCTTCAGCTGGCATGTATTATGAGCAGAGGTATAAGGTGACATAGGCGTAGCTTCCACTTGAGGCTCGTGGTCTGACTACCCGACACGTGACTTAGAAACCATGCTGTCACCTGTTATTCTATCTTATTTTGTCTTTGACGATAGGATATATAGATATTTGTCCACCCTCCATTTCTAGGTGTGACTGTTTAACACTCAATGTGACTGATACAGGACTTATACAGTGTATCCCAGGTCCCCAGCCTTGGGTCTCAGAGTCGCCTCACTCAGGAGAGAAAGCACATCTATTCATAATGAGTTCCAATGAGAATCCGATTCTAGTGAGGAATCTAAACTTTGAGCAGAAATCCATGTAGCTTAGAATTTTTAGGTTGGGTTCATTTGTGGAATGTGTTCTCAAAAGAGGAAACATGTAAAAGAGACTTTGTAGGATAACCCAAACAGATAGGAAAGAAAGGCAGTTACTTTAGCTATCAAGAAGAGCATTTCCAAAAGAAAATGCACAAGTAAGATAGGAAATTAAACATGTGAAATGCCCTCCATGTTGCTGTACACACCTGTACTCTTGGAACTTCATAGGTCAAGGCAAGAGGATCACACATTCAAGGCCAGCCTGGGCTACAGAGCAAAACTCTGCTTCAAAAAAACAGAGTAAAATATATGGAGATGAGTAGGTAAGCAATGTGTTGGGAGAACAAAGAACGTTATATGATTAAAACATGCAAACAATAGATTAAATTTTCTAACGAAGATTGTTAGTTTCAGGTCTGCAGTATCATGACTATTTATAGCGTAGGCAGAAACAACACTCCTGTATGTTGTTTTTGTTCATTTGACTGTGGTTTAAGTTTTATTTGAGACATGACATCACCCTGGTCTTAAACTCACCAAATGGGTTAAACTGGGTGGTCAGTGAATCCCAGCCCAGCACCAAGATAATAAGCATTCCATCGCTCCAAGCTACATTTTACCTGAGTTCTGGGAACTGAACTCAGGTCTGCATGCTTGTACAGTAGCAAGCACTTTACCAATTAAGCTATCACCTCTGTCTTAATTTATTGCCTTTAAATGAGGAAGAGACCTCTTCCACTTGGGTCATCATAGTCAGCAAATATTTTATCATAGTAAACAGTGAGTGGAGGTGATCCTTTCCTTAAATCTTGTCATATAAGTTTCATATAATAACATCATCTCTGCCAAATCAAGAACTTAGTTTTGAGATTAGAGGTCAGCAAATTAACAGCAACAGATTGTAGTTCCCTTTGAAACTCCTGGCAACATTCTATTTATTAGATTCTTCTATAAAATACTCTTAATGATATTTGATGTGTTAGAGTAGTATGCATTTCAGTGAGATGGTATCTTTAAAAGGCAGGAAGATCAGCAAGAAAAATTTACAACATAATTCACTTTGCTGGAGCTCAGCCAGGGACCACATTTGTAATAGCATTTCCAGCCTCCTGCAAATAAGGTGGTTATGAGAAGAGCTATAGCAAGTCAACCTGTGTAATTCAGTCTGGCTGTACACACAGAGCCACTTGTACAGTAGCACTCACTAAAATGATGTCACCGGGGCTGAAGAAATAGCACAGCAGTTAAGGGCACTGGCTGCTCTTGCAGAGCACCCCAGTTCAGGTCACAGTTGTCACATGGCTCACAACCATCTGTACCTCTGCTTCCAGATCAGAAGGACTCTCCTCTTCTCAGCAGGCAGCAGGCCTGGATGTAGTGTTCACACAAGTATGCAGGCCAAAGATAAAGTGAAAGTAAACCTTTACATGACACCATTTTACAGTCACTGACTGGGATCCTTAGAGTCTTTTTTTTTTAATTAGATATTTTCTTCATTTACATTTCAAATGCTATTCCCTTCTCTAGTTTCCTCTCCGAAAATCCCCTATACCCCTTCCCCCTCCCCCTGCTCCCCAACCCACCCATTCCCACTTCCTGGCCCTGGCATTCCCCTATACTGGGTCCTAGAATCTTGGCAAGACCAAGGTCCTCTCCTCCCATTGATGGCTGGCTAGGCCATCTTCTGCTATATATGCAGCTAGAGACATGAGCTCTGGGGTTACTGGTTAGTTCATATTGTTGTTCCTCCTATAGGGTTTCAGACCCCTTCAGCTCCTTGGGTACTTTCTCTAGCTCTTCATTGGGAACCCTGTGTTCCATCCAATAGCTGACTGTGAGCATCCACTTCTGTATTTGCCAGGCACTGGCATAGCCTCACAGGAGACAACTATATCAGAGTCCTGTCAGCAAAATCTTGTTGGCATATGCAATAGTGTCCGGGTTTGGTGGTTGTTTATGGGATGGGTCCCTGGGTGGGGCAGTCTCTGGATGGTCCTTCCTTCCATCTCAGCTCCAAACTTTGTCTCTGTAACTTCTTCCATGGGTATTTTGTTCCCCCTTCTAAGAATGAACGAAGTATCTACACTTTGGTCTTCCTTCTCGAGTTTCATGTTTTGCAAATTGTATCTTGGGGATTCTAAGTTTCTGGACTAATATNCATTTATCAGTGAGTATATATCATGTGTGTTCTTTTGTTATTGGGTTACCTCACTCAGGATGATATCCTCCAGATCTATCCATTTGTCTAATAATTTCATAAATTCATTTTTTAATAGCTGAGGAGTGCTCCATTGTGTAAATGTACCACATTTTCTGATCCATAAAGTCTTAAAGATGAGAAAAACAAGGAAGGTACCCTCTTCATCTCATTTCTTACTCAGAACATAGCAGGCATCAACAGTCCTCCTCGCTCTAGCTAACGGTAGAGGCAGGTAGATCCTACAAGCTCTCTGACGAGTTATTCTAACCAATGTACTACAGATTCAGAGAGAAACTGTCTCAAAATGTGAGTTAGAGTGGAATCTTGACACCACCTTAAAAAACAACCAACCTCTGCCTTCCAAACATGCAGTCATGAGTGAGCTTATCCACATCTTACCCAAATACTCAGAGTCCCTACCCTCCACTCCCACCCCCACATACACAGAAGCAAAAACTAATTCCTCTTCTAATTATCCTTTATATTTGGTTTCTCTTAGATCCTATTTCTAGGATTCAACTCTGTTCCCTGTATCTAATAGAAACCTTGATTGCTACAATCTAAGGAAACATAGTTTCTAATTTTATGCTTTCTGGACCAATTAAATGCTCTTTAGGGATGTTGTCAGCTTAAACAAGACCAAGCATCTAAAATATCTATGTAAATTAGAGAACAGTATAAAACTACATCTCATGACTATGTTAACCAGACTAAGACCGATTATACTGCAGCAATAAATGATCTTAAAATTCTTTTAGCAAGGTTATGGTTGCCTGTCACCCCTACCCTGTGCAAATAGAGATTGAAGCAAAGTTCCACTCCAAGAGGTCACTCACAACCTAGAGCTGTAGCTTCTATCCCAGGAAAGGCACTGCACGTTAAAAATACCACAGACTGTTGATCAAGGCCAACATAAAGCCTTGCTAAGCTGTAGGCTTACAGGAAACCAGAGCATGTGGAGATTTGCTGTGCATCAGTCATGGATATTTTTATCCAGACCAAGCAAAACAAAAGAGCCTTGTTTAAAACAAAAAAACAACAACAACACACACACATATACAAATTTTCCCTTTTAATACTAAAGTACTGTTATATTTAGGTTTATTTTGGGCATAAAAATCTCTGTAATTCGCTTTTAAGTCATTGTGATAGGGACTTACTCATGCTGTCTGGAGAAAAGGGGTTATTTATGCTTGCCACATATGATATTATTTTATCATTTCTTTCCCAAGTGATGGGTACATTGTGACCTAAGGCATTTTCTATCTTTATGCTTATAGCTAGACCATTTTATGTCATAGTTTGATAAATATCCACTTGATCTTTGTCACTAGCAGGTTTCTGTCTGACTTTTATGATTATGTCTATCTATTAAATATCAATTCATCTTCACTATTTCTTGTAAATTCAACAAACTTTATACAGAAATTGAGAGACTTTAAAGCTAAAGTAGCTGTTTACAGTCAAACATTAAGAACAAAAGTAAACTACAAGCAGTAGGTATGTGTGTGTGTGTCCGTCCCCAGCCACATACTGGAGTCACCTACTGCATATTAGACACTTAGGAAAGGCCATCTGACATAAGATTCATAACTCTGTACTCTCAGTAAATAATGATAATTCATTCATAACCACACAGCTTGATGTAGAAGAACCTGGAGTATTGAAATGGGGCTGTTTTTCTTCTAAAGTCTAATTTACTAAGATCAGGGAAGACCAACCCTGCAGCAGTGCTCACAAATGTAGCTCTGTAAAGGGCATCAGAGGGCACTTTGGCAGGTGGCCTCTGCCCTCGGCCTTACATTGCCTGTATTATATGTCAGATATGTCTGTGTCTGAGAACATATACAAGATGCTTTTAAACCCTTCCATGTCTCAGATGAAAACAGTGTGTGGCCTATATAGTCTTAAGTGCTTATTGAATCATCACCAGAGGCACAGTACTTAGAACTACGTCTGGCACTAGATAAATATCTACAGTTGTTTTGAGTTCTGACCAAGGTCCTTTGAAGACATAAGTGAAAATGAAGGAAATAACAGATTCAAGAACTGGAAATATATGCCTTTTTATCAAGTGGTCTTATTTGATTCACACAACAGTCATATTTAAGTAAGTTAACCTCATAAGAAAAACCCAAGGCACAGAAAAGTACAATCACTACAATGTTAGGTGCCAGGACTATAAGCCCACACTATTTTCATCAGGGCTGTACTAGGAAGACAGGGTTAGAAGTGTACCTATTACTAGCCTGCTCTTAATAGAATGTGGAAAAAGCATCCCCTAACTTAGTAAGGGAAGCGCTGACTGTAATTTGCATTTAATAAGATCTGTAGCCCTGGCTGATATTGCCCTGTTTTCTGGCTCCTGGTTCCACTATGTTCTTGGGCTGGCCGAGGAACTAACTGATCTGAACAGCTTACCTTCATTCAGACCCTCTGGCTGTCTGGAGCATGGCTTCCTCCTGCCTGCTGCTAAACACATAGGTGAACTTCAGCAGCCATGCCTGCTCTAGCCTTATTTATTTTATTTTTTTTTTGTCAGCACTCTTTTTGATTTCTCTGGATCGGTGGCCTCACCTTACCCAGGTTTCTTTCTTTACATGTTCTCATTCCTTCTGTATCCTTTTTCCTCAGGCTGGGCCAAGGTTTCAAAACCTCATCTCCATGGCATGCAGTTAGACTTTGTTGTGAGCTCCCATGATCCCTTGAGGCTTCCAGCCTTAAGTGACTCTTCTGTTTCTTTTGGTGTGTTTTTGGTATTTATCTCCAGATCTCTCTCTCTCTCAAAAAAAAAAGCTAATTTTCTTGGTGGAATTCGAATGTAATGTCCATTTCAATTTATAAAACTTAATGAAAAAAATATCATGTTGAGTATTATTTTTGGTCATAAAAAACACCCAACTGTCATTCATGTGTTGTCTTATTTCAGCCTAATTCAATTTTGTTGGTCTCGTATCTGATCTCTGTTACCAAAGATTATTGATAAAAGAAACAAGAAATGACTAGGTAGAAGTAGTTTACAGAACATCATAGATTGACATCATCAATAGGACACTCTGTGATTTACAGATAGAAAAAAATCACAAGTCACTCAAGAGTGTAGCTACATCTGAGTATTTTTGTGAATGTGAACTGAGAACACTGTCAGTCTCTTCTGATGCTACATATCTGGGCCTTTACTGTTAACTCTTTTAATGGCCAGATCAAAAGTTCCATCTTCTATGGACCTAACCTTTATATTATTTTTCAAATTTTCACTTATTTTTATGCATGCGGGTATTTTGCTTGCACATCATATGCGTGCTTAGTGCCTGCAGAGGCCAGAAGTGAGTACCAGATTCTCCTATGACTGGAGCTCCGGAGGATTCTGAGCCATGATCTGGATGCTGGGAATCAAATCTGACTCCTCTGGAAGAGCAGTCAGTGCTCTTAATTGGCAAGCCATCTCTTTAAATTCAGTATAGAAGAGACTTTTAAACAACGGTTTCTATCCTAGTGATTCAAGTTCCTGCTCAGCTCTTCCCACTATTGCCATCACAGTGGGAGGACAATAGCTCGCTTGCCTTCTCATTGTGACATTTAAACAGGAGGTTCAGCATGTAGAAGTCTGTGACACGGCACAAAGATCCATTTCACTTCATGTACCGTATTACCTAAAGGGCACCGAATTCTGTCCTTCGTAAGTGTTTCAGAAACTGGTTAGAAAATTAAGGATGACTTTTTGTTGGAAACACACTTCCTGGCCTTTAAGATCATTACAGGAAACAAATCAGAAATATATCAGATCTTACAAACTTAGGCTTTTGCTTTTGAAATTATTTTCCAGTATACAGTTGTATTCATTATCAATGAACCTGTCAATTGAATACCTGTGAAGAGAACTGGTCTTTCAAGGGAGTTTTTATTTTAGAGAAATTTATTATCCATAATTTATAATAAGACCTTGATGGTTGGTGTTGTTAGCTAGCAGAATCTTGAATTACCTAGGATACAGGCCTATGGGCATACCTGGTACAGATTACCTTGGCTATGTAACTGAGGTAGAGAGATCTACCTCCTATGGGTGTCTCCATTCCCCATCTGGTCTCCTGAAGTGTACAAACAGATGATAGGAGCTGAGCATCGCACATTCATTCCTTCTCTGTTTGTTGACCATGGATGCAATGTGCTCAGCTGCCTCAAGCTCCTGATGCTTTGTGCCCTCTGCCATGATAGTCTATACCTTAAACTGTGAGACAGAGCCAATGCTCCCCCCCCCCCAAGATGCTCTTGTTATAGCATTAATCACAACCACAAGGAAAGACATCGAGATAAGGTTGGCTTCAACCCAAGGAAGCAGCCATTGTACTTTTCCATTATACAGAGCTTAGAATTCAAGCCCTTTTGTCCTGTTTTGTGTGTAAAGAAACTGAGTGCCAGGATGGTTGTAGGAAGGACTGCATGTGTGGCTCAGCAGTAGAATCTATGTGACACAAGCAAGACCTATATTCAATTCTCCAGCACTACCAAAAACAAAACAGAATGGCTAGAGAGCCATTTTCATCCTGGGCCATAGAGAATGAGAGGCAGAGAGAGATCTTGATCCAGATCAATATCCCTCAAGTCACGGCTGGGGCTGCTACTGCCTGCAGCAGGCTACACTTAGAAATGGACTGTCCTGAAAGACCCATCTGAATGTAGACTTTTGACTGGATACACATGAATGGAGGAGACTGCACAGAGGGCCTGCAGGCAGGGTGGGCCCCTCTGGGAAAGATCTACTCTGGACGACATGTTTAAACATTAAGGAGACAATTTCTGACTTTTCCTTTTGAATATTTAACACTCAAAGGATATTTCTTCTCTCACACCAAATACAGACTCAACAAATGGTTTTTGAACAGAATGGAATGTCATCCTTATTTAATTGCTATGCTTTTCCTAAAATGAAACTCTCGGTTGAAGGATCATGCAAATTAGCTTCTGCACTATTTCCTGCTTCAAACCGCATTAGTGTGAAAAGAGCAATCAGGCATCCCTGTCTGGTACTCTCGCCTCCCCCTATCCTGGGGTGGCAACGCACAGATGAGTCGCTTTGCCTCTGTGAACCTTTACTCCTTCCTCTGTTGAGTAGAAATAAAAAGGACCTCTTCTGCTGAATTGTTGGAAAAAAAACAAAAACAAAAACAAAAACCAAAAAACAACAACAACAAAATTCTTTAGCAGTAATGTCAGCATGACCTAGTAGTGACGCCATGCGCCTGAAATCCCAGCACCCAGGAAGCTGGGGCCATACATTGCTAAGACCTTGTCTTAAAAGCAGAATCATACAGTGATAGTATGCTATGTACCAGTCTCTGATCTGAGTGCTTTCTATACACTATTTCTCTGTGCCTGTACTGTATTAGGAAAGCCTTTGACACTGAGGGTAGATGCAGGCTTCCTTAGTACTATTGACATAATCTTCCCCTTGAAGATCTGTCATTTTTAACTGTTAATATACTTTGTTTTTAAAAAAAGAAAAAAAAAGAGGCTGTCACTTAATAAAGCTCATAGCATACTTGCATGATCAACAAATGCAAACAATCTATTGATTAGATTGCTGTCTGTTGAGAAAGACCCATGCAGGGGTAGGGCGTGAAGGCCACTAACCTACTTGTGATTCTCCTGGTGGCCAGGGCCATAACTCCTTTTTTGTGAGAGCAGTGACAATATCCTAGACCATTATTTCATCCCCCCAACACCAAGTACTGTGCTTCAGATATGAGCAGCTCTTGGTATAAGAACACAGATTTGGGTTGAAAATGTATGTTCTTGTTATCTGATCCCTACCTGTTAAATCACCAAGGATGGAGTCTGATACTCCAAACCCATGCCAGCCGAGGCACGATTACCAGTTTGTGGTACAAAACTGCAATTTAGATGCTAGGATAAAAGGTCTGAAGCCAGCTCCAACTTTTAAAAACATCAAAAAGAAAAGCAGAAGCAAATATGGGAGCTGAGTAAACAATATTCTTGAACCTGATTTGATCCAGGGTTCACTTAGATGTCATTTGGTTTAGGTTTGGCTAGATTTGACTTGGTTGGGTTTGGTTCAGGATGATCTGGAACTTTCTGTATACAGTACAGGGTGGGCTCAGCCTCACACTCACTATTATCTTGCCTTCACAATGATGGGATGAGAGGCATTCATCACCACATCTTGTTTCTCTTAAATCGAATACTAGGACCTATAAAGGTTGATTCACAAAGAAAAATAGCTGTTTCCTTGATTCCTTTAATTCCGATTAGTGGCAATATGGCCTGTCCCAGGTTCAACTCTGTATTGGTTCAAAATATGTTTGTTTTTTTTAATTTCCATTCAAATTGGGGACAAGATCCACTATGAATAAACATGAAAGGTCCCTCTAAGATCAGAACTTATTTTCTCGATGTCAAAGCAAGTCAATGTTATATAATGAATGAACAATTTCATTTAAGTTTACAGGAGCTCTTGTATTTTTTGCAATGATGTATTTTCAGCTAAAATATTATTTTTTTCTTTGTAATTTTCTTGGAGATGATTTCTTCACCAAAGGAAAACATCTTGCTTTACACAGTGCTCTGAGTGATGGTGTATTTGTTCTGTCCCTTTAACCTAAGTCTTTCTGACTGGTGAAGGACTCTACTCTTAAAGACTGGAGTTCTCAGCTGGACTGTCACAGCTGAGACATGTCCATTGCTTACAGATAATTTCAGAACTGCTCAGCACATATGCATACTAGGAGCAGCACAACTCATTGAGCAAGGGGTCAAGATTAGAGCTGTGTGCCAGTCTCACAAACTGGCCCAGGAACACTCTACAGGTTTGGCATCCTCCTAACTCAGCTTCATTTGGGGAAAGGGAGTTTTAACTATGAATAGGTTTGCTCATGTGTTAGAAAACTTACGACTCTTGAAGCTTCCAGACCCTACCTATTTACTATTCTTTACAGGGCAAAGGTTGCCTGCTGCTCACTGTGTGTGGGCAGGAAAGAGAAATTACAGAAACAAATAGGCAGAAGAGAGAAAGGAGCAAAAAAAAAAAAAAAAAAAAAAAAAAATAAGAAAAGCAGGAGGACAGGGCCTTTGATTGCACTGGCCCGAGTTAGATGCTTGTAAAAACAGTACAGTTCCAGGACAAGTCTTAATGCTGACAGTTAGAGATGGGGCTGGGTAGGAATGCTGAGTGGGCCAATGTGTCACCCAATGTGGCACTACTAATAAAGCAGGGACTGTTTGTCTGTTAGTTTGTTTGTTTGTGATAGCCTTTTTACTTGTTTGCTTTCCAACAAGGCTTTCTAGAAAAGAAAATATGATATGGCTATCTTTATATCAGGACAGTTGAACTAATTCCTGTATTTATTTGGCCAAGATCCACACCTACATTTGTTAGGCTTTGTGCCTAGTGATACTGCATAAATATCTTTGCTGAATTAATTACTGACCTGGGATTATCCTTCAGCCTGAAGCAAGCTGTTTTCTTGTCAGCTGTGGCATTTGTTGGTTGTTTTAGAGATCACAAATTATATTTGTATAGTCCCTTCCTTTTCTTTTACATTTTAACCATGGTCATATATGTTAACGAGGTAGGAAACAAAGTGGGGGGGGGTGGGATGAAAAGACCCCAGTTCTACTGACATTGCACAGTGATGTTGCAAATAGTTCTTTTAGTAACATCTCATCAAAGAAGATTGATTGGTAGGGAAGAGGGCTTGCTCTGAAGCATGAGAGCGTGAGTCTTAGTTTGACTATCACACACGCGCGCACACACACACACACACACACACACACACAGGCACACAAAGCTGGGCATGAATTCCAACCCTGTGGGGGTATAAGCATACAGATCCCCAAGGCCTCCTGTCCAGCCAGCCTAGCCGAAACTGACAAACATCCAATTCAGTGAGACACTCTGTCTCTGAAGATACCTGCCTTCCTGCTCTCACCTCTGTGCGGGCGTGTGAGCACACATCCGCATGCTCAGGCAAGTGCAGTAGGAGGATGCTCACACACATACAAACCACACAAACCCATACACCCACACAATAAATGTAGAAAAAGGGACTGGGGAAATGACCTTTGAGTACAAGTGCAAGCATAAGAACCTGAGTTTAGATTCCCAGTACTCACATAAAAAGCCAGACATAGCTGCTCTTTCTTGGGGGAAGAAACCAAACATCCGTGTGCTTGCTGGCCAGTCAAATTAGCCAAGCAGTAAGCTCCTGCTTTAGGCCATCTGAAAATTATTTATAGAAGTGTTTTAATGTTCTTTTCTGATAAGTTTAACATTCATGTCAGTTTCAGAGTAGTTTTGATTAAATTTTTCTCCTTCTCATTGGTCCTGTGGCTGCAATTGCCTGCACAAGACTGGACCTGTGAGCAGTCAGGCATGGATGGTAGAGCTCATGGGAACCTTCTCCTCCCTGGGGTACTATTAGATCCCGGTGGATTCTGAAGGGAAGAGAGTCAGTGAGTTCAGTGGTGTAGTGACTGGTGAGTCCACCACGCTGCCATGGGTAACTCCAGATCTATGCTCCCGCGGGCAGTCCTGGTTAAACTCCGTGGGTTACAAACCAAAGCCAAAGGACATGAATGTAGGAAAGGGATTCACTGGGAAGGGGTAAAGGTTCACAAGGGTGGGAAAGATAAAGAAAGGCAGGATGGGGTCTGAAAATAATCAGAATATATTTCATACAGTTATGAAATTGTCAAAGAACTAAATTAAGACAAAATATTATCTTATGAGCAGCATTATCGCTTTTGGTTTTTGGGTTGTTTGTTTGTTTGTTTGTTTGGCTTTTGGTTTTTTTGTCAGATATATCCAGAATAGACTTAGTGTATGTGCATACAAGAAAATTATATCAAACTAGTTTGCATTGTCTACAGAAGCAACTTAATCTGAAGTATGTCTAGATAGTCTTTAGAATCAATACATGCTGACAGAGCAGATGTACATTGCTTACTTTTCTGTTGCTGTGATAAAGTAGTCTAGCCAAAGCTGCTTAGGGAAGAAGGGTTATTTTTGCTTAGGGTTGCAAGGAGATGGAGTCCACCCTAATGGAGAAGGCACGAACAGAGTCAGGGTAACATAGGAGCAGGAGCAAGAAGCTGTATGATAGCAGTTCATCCACACACAGGAATCAGAAAGAGGGAGAAAAACGGGGACTGGGGTAAGGCACATTTAATGCCCATGCTTCCCCCAGCAAGGCTCCACCTCCTCAAGGCTCCATAACTTCCCCCAAATAATGCCATCATCTAGAAACAAATTTTCAGACTATTTGAGCCTATGGGGGACATTTCTCATTCAAACCACAACAAGCTGTGTCTACAAAAGACAACTTGTGAATGAGCATCACTTGACTTCAAGTACTTTTCATATTACTCCATCCTTAATTTCATAACTGCCTACAAAACCATGTGGTAATGAGAGGGCTTGTCTAGGTTAGTTGTAAAGTCTGAAGTTTAAAATTGAACATATCTAGCAAGTTTGTTATGCATCGGGCTTTAATAAATGTGTGTGTGTGTGTGTGTGTGTGTGTGTGTGTGTGTGTGTGTGTGTATACACACCCAATGACCTCATGAATATATTTTAGTAATATTTTAAATGTAGAAAACTTGAGGCCCAAAGGTTCACAAACCCAATAAAGGATAAAGCTACAATTCAGTCTAAATCTATCAGTATTAGAGCTTATACTATTTACACTTTGTTCTAGAACTTCTTTTTTTGAATCAGTCTAACATTTTAAAACTTTATTACAGAGAAAACTATTTATCAAGGAGTAGCATGACTCTAAAAGTTTTTATTTTACAGGTATTTATGCTTTCATTTTCTTTATAAAAGATTTTCCTGTGTATTTAACTTAAAGAAAATTTATCATTTATTTTTCTTGTTAATGTGTGTTTATCTTGATATAAGGATATACTACAGTTGGTAGTGTACTGTGGAGCAATGGTCTATGCACAGACAGCTTGATCTCCAGTCAAGCTGAGGTGTGGAATCCAGGTGAAACCCGGGGGTGAGAATTTTCACATACATAAGATGGAAGAAGTTCCTCCCGTCTCCTGGACCTCTGGCTCCTGTCGAAATCACCACTCCCACAGCCCCCCCCCCCC
>NC_034590.1:63449279-63457111 GCF_900095145.1 Mus pahari
GATTGGGTTACCTCACTCAGGATGATATCCTCCAGATCCGTCCATTTGCCTAAGAATTTCATAAATTCATTGTTTTTAATAGCTGAGTAGTACTCAATTGTGTAAATGTACCACATTTTCTGTATCCATTCCTCTGTTGAGGGACATCTAGGATCTTTCCAGCTTCTGGCTATTATAAATAAGGCTGCTATGAACTTAGTGGAGCATGTATCCTTATTACCAGTTAGAACATCTTCTGGGTATATGCCCAGGAGAGGTATTGCTGGATCTTCAGTAATACCTCTTCAGCCATTCAGTATTCCTCAGTTGAGAATTCTTTGTTTAGCTCTGTACCCCATTTTTAATGGGGTTATTTGATTTTCTGGAGTCCATCTTCTTGAGTTCTTTATATATATTGGATATTAGTCCCCTATCAGATTTAGGATTGGTAAAGATCCTCTCCCAATCTGTTGGTGGCCTTTTTGTCTTATTGACAATGTCTTTTGCCTTACAGAAGCTTTGCAATTTTATGAGGTCCCATTTGTCGATTCTCGATCTTATGGCACAAGCCATTGCTGTTCTATATTTAGTAAACTATGATTCTCCAGGACCAAGCCATGTATGGTTATCTTATATCGAGGAGCAAGCCTCCATCCATTGTCCACTCAAATGCACCTGAATCATAGCAGGGTACTGTCTTCCTAGTGCAAATAAAGGGCTCCTATTCTTTAATAAAAGATGAGGTTAGAATTAATAATAAAATTCCTATTCACTGAGAATTACCTATTATTCTCAATAAAATTTTATCTTTAGCATGTCAAATTTATTAGTTTTTTTTCTCGGTTTTTAGAAAGTGATATTTTCAAGGAATAGAGAAACTAATTATGGGGGGGGGGCGTTGAGCCAGAGAATGTTCTATAAAAGTGGAAGGAAGGTTTGTGATTCACTAGGACAGTTTCAGTATCAAATACACTTTGATATGAGAATGAAAGGACTTCCGTACTGTCTCTGAGTCATATTTATGCCAGCTAAATTATTAGAATTCTGCTGATGGGCTCAGAGTTAGGGATATTGTAGCCATATCCCTTGCTTATCTGATGACACAGATGCCTAAGATCTGAATCTGAAATTGATTTAAAATTTTTAAATGAGTTTATTTTTTAAAAAAATACTTATTATAGGATATTGTTGTTACTTTGGAATTACCTTTTGTAATCACCGTTATAAGAAAAACAATTACTTATGATTAAAAAATGGATTCTAATATTGTACCTTTTTTTTTTAACCTTAAAAGCCAAGCGGTGAGAATGACTTATTGATTAGGATAAACTGGCAAGTTACTTAACTGGAAAATAGGAGCAAAGAAGCATTCACATCCTAGGCAGCTGCTTAAGAAATAGCTACCCACAAGACAGTTCATCTGACCAGGACTTTCTGATGAATCCGCAATCCTTTGTGATGCAATGGAATACCGACGAGAGAGGAAATATTTTGATATTGAAAGCATAAATTATTAGTCCTTGGTGTTATATGTTTGGATGGTTACCATGTAGGAGGCGGGTGAGGTTGTGGTCTGTATCCAGAATTAAGGCATTGCTACAGAGTAAGAAAGAATCCTCTAGAATAACAGTTCTCAACCCGTCGGTCAGGACACTTTTGGGGAGGTCACAACCAACCCAAGAAACTATATTAAAGGCAGCATTGAAGATTGAGAGCCACCTGCTCAGAGAAAAGGTTTGGGTGATTACAAGCAGAGAAGATGGATTTCTGTTCTTCCTTTGGTATTATAATGTTCTTAATATATTATGGTTGGGCCTCTTGCATGTTGTGTTGGTTTAAAATTTTTTACTGGAAAAGTTATTTGATTGAAATGAAATAATCCCATAAATAACACGAGGGTGGTGAGACTGGACCAAGAACAGATAACTAAGTATGTAGGTACCTGTCGCTTGACCTAAGCATAGGTTCTCCATCCTTCATCCTTCCTCATTGGTACTTACCTCTAGACACTTCTAGGAAGAAAATGGGTAAGAAAATTGACTTAAACTCTTTTGTAAAAGTATCTTTTCATGAGGATTCTAAAAATACCACAAGGCCTTGATAGCAGTGCCAGGGAGGAGCTCATTTGCAGTCACATAGCTATAGCGTCATTTTGTTCAGTCTATCACATGTGTTTCAATGAAATCTTTATCTCTATCGCATAGGTTCATAAACTATAGATCTCAGATTTGCTTCTCGTATTTCCCAGTAGACCTTTGAAAAATGATGTATGTTTTAAGGGGGCTGCAGATGAAAATTCTAGGCAATGGTATCCAGGTCCATGTTCTTAACAATTATAGCTGATTGCAGAAGTGGGAACAAGTAGGGAATCAAGCAGTTACCATTGTCCCAAAGTGCCCTAGCATAAAGCTCTGAACCTGACAAGGGCAGGACAGTGAGGGGAAGTGGGGGTGGGGAGCATGGGGGATTTGAAAAACTGCTCTTACTTATCCATCCTGTTCTAGTAAATGTTCCCAGGGAGTCAGCCTGTTTAACTGATGTCCCTGCTTCCCTGAAGTGTTTTCATTGAATTTTTCTGACTAATTTGTCTGAGTCCCTTCACACTATCCCAAGGTACCAGAGATCCTTTTAACCCAGGATTTGGTTAAGCCAACCTCCCCTGTGGACAGTGCTTCCTCCTAGTTGTGTGGCATGCCCACTATCTCTGTCCTCTCCCCACCTCAGTCCCCTCTGTCCCCGCTGACTCAAAAAGAAGAGAAAATTCTGGAAGTTCACTCTCTCTGTTCGCTTTGTTGGCTTCAGTATGCTGGGAAATTATTACATGAGAGTCACAAACTGACTTCTCAGATGGGCCTATCAGCCAAGGCCTCAGGTTATGTGACCAGGGTAGAGGAAATCACGTCATGATTCTAAGCCTCAATTTCCTGAAAGACTAGAAATGAAATGGGGTGGTGGAGCTGACCCAGCTCGGACCTGTAAGGTGGTCCTTATTGTTTGGATGCTTACTCTCATTCCCAGCCCACCTTTGTGGGCTCGCCTTTTGTCATACTCCACTTGGCCTGAAGTTTCTGAACTAAAGATGTCAGAAAGGCATTGCATTATGACTGACAATGGCCTTCAAGCACAGCCTTAAGGGACGTAACTTGTTGCATTTTGTTTTCTTTTTACCAAACCAAATTTAGAGCTAGACAACAACAACAACAACAAAGAACAAAAAATCTTTCAATAACAACTCGTTATTAAAAGCTAAGTAAAAGGTGGTGGTTGTTTTCCAAAGCAAATTTGTAAATGACTTGTCTAGGGCACAACTGTTCAAAGGCAGAAAGCCCTGCATTTCACATCCCTGAAGGAGTCAATGATCAGTCTGGAAATTGGGATGCTGTCAAAACCATTATTCCTCTGTGATATGGCAAGTAGCTTCACTCTAGTTTAATTTCCTCTTTAATAACTGGGCTTTTAAGTTCTTAAATCCTCTGATGATGTGCAGACTCCCTCTTTATGTTTGTTGTATTCTAGGCAATTTCTTCGGATCTTATCCTTTTCCTAAAATGAATATGTATGGAAAGCCTAAAGTAACAGTGACTTAAACATGAAGTTTCTCTCTCTTTTCATACATTGTGTCAAGCTGCTCATAGCTAGTGTGCCAGTGTGACAGATGCATCAGGAAGCTCTAGACCTCTCTAAGCGCATTGATCTGCCGTTCCTAGAGCAGGCTCTGTGTCCTCTGTATCAATCAAGAATGCTGGAGCATCAGTCATCTGGGCTTCACTAACAGCCAAGGCGCTGGTGGAACATTGGGGCCTCTTCCATAACATTTACCACAACTAATTGTACTTTAGGTGTTAAAGTGCCGTCTTCTGAATATACCTTGACTTTTAAAAAGAGAAGAAGAAAAATCTATACAAGACACATGGCATGGTAACCATAGCAATGCTAAACACTTAAGGTTCCTTTATGAGAGAAGGATAGAAGGCAAATCATGGCTTCACCACTGGACTAATATTGTAAGTTTGTCTCTAACCCTGACATGCTGTTTAGACAGATTTTAATTTCTAGCCACCTCTTTGAGTTCTCTAGTAACATCAGACCCAAATCAGAGGACATTTAATGAATCCCATACATAAATAAATGTCAATTCTGCCCTGACACACACAGGGTCAGTGAAGGTGTGCAAGTAACACCTACTTAGTGTACAGTGGCTGCTGTCTATGCTGGCCTCCATAGGCTTTGACAGCCACACTGACATCCTACCTAAGTTCACTAAGCCCTAGGGGGTCAGAGACAGAGCATAAATCCCTAACCCCACAGCATTCTTTTATAACTCAGTACCTTTACCTTCTAATTTCCTGGCCTCTTCTGCTCTTGGTTTACTTAATTTCTCTGACTAAGTTGGATGCATTCCTCAAGACTTTCCCCAAAGACCACCTCTCTGCCTCTCCACAGTTGGAATTAGTGTTCCTCTGCCTGCCACTGTATTTCCCAGCTTGTGGCTCCACAGTGTACCTTGTCCTGTACTTTGTATGGTATCCCCCACCCTAGACTAACTTGTACTAATGGCCACAGCCGTCCAGGTTATACCTATCACATCAGCACTGGTCTTTTGCACATAGAAGGTGGTTACGTTGTATAAGCTGAACAATGGGATATTGATTTGAAAATAGAAGTATTACGATTAATCAACCACTTCATAAGGCTAAGGATGTGATCCTTCTCTTCTTCTGGATAAAAGACACTCTGCAGAGGCAGAGTTACTTTGAGAAAGGCACAAGGGAAATGCAGAAAAGTTCAGATCCAATTCTGCAACTTACACATATGTGCCTATTCTCAAATGCACATAATATATGTGACTATCTTTTCCTATTTGTAAAATGAAGAAAATAATACCAAATCCACCGTGCTCTTACTATTCAGTGCTAAGCTCTGTAAAATGCCTAGTCTAGTGGTAACCAATGCTCTATTTCCGGTTATGTTTCTTCCTCGGTTGCTCCATTTATTAATCCCATACTACCTAAAAGTAAATACACTGGGACACAATTAAACGAAAAGGGGGAAAAGAGTTAACATATTTTCACTTATAAAAAATATTGAAAGGAAGAAAAACATGATTGAAACCATTTAAACCCACCAGACTTTTTAAATGTTTCAGGTATTGAAAGATAGACTCAAAGATGCCTGTAATCACTCCCAGTGGGAGATTTTGTACAAGCAAAAGACCACAGCAAGACATGATTTAGAGTGGTCATAACCTGCATCTCTGTGGATTATTAAGTAAATTACTTCTTAGATACATATTTGTCTGGTGATCTTGTAGACATCCTTATCCACTCAGAGTTGGTAACTCCATGTTCTCTAACTGATTAAATGAAATTGAAACAGGCCCCTTGTGAATATCCCTGCTTGTTGGAATTGATCTCAGCCTGTAAACAACAGCTCCTCCTTGCTGAACTGCCCGCCTTGATTAACTTAACAACAGGGTACTTCCCTTCAGATGCTCACAAGTCTGCAAAAGAAAATTCTCCTTACCCTCAAATTACCAGTCAGCAAGTGCATTTTTTTTTTTAATTTTACTTAGTTATTTTTGAGACAGATTCTCAGTTGGTAGCCTGGCCTGACCTGGAATTCGCTTATGGACACCAGGCTGGAAGTTGAGATCCACTTGCCTCTGCTTCACAAGTGCTGATATTAAAGACATGTGCCACCACAGCCAGCCCTATACATGGCATTTCTTTAAAATGCAACACTAGCTTTCTTTTTTGGAAAATTTACTGAGAATCTGGACTTTATCTTACCTATTACGTCTATAGCTTATTATTGGTATGCATAAAACTCAATGGTCAGACACGTACATTTCTCAATGCTCTTTAACCTTTGCTTCAAGACAGGAAGCACATGGCTAAATAGATGTGAGGGCGTAGACCGGAGACTCTGAATCTTTCTTGGCAACCTTTACAAAATAATCTTTGAACAAAATGAAAGGTGATTTAGGAATGTCTAGGGATAGGTGAAATTTCAACTGTTTGTCATGAAGATAAACAGTTGGGTGGTAAAACACTTCTATTTTACTGTGTTGAATGCCCTGTACCACTAGCATCAACTTGTGATCTTGTGGAGAAGGCCATCTGGGTAGCCCAGTAAAAGCAAACAGTCACAGGGGTTAGTCACCATCAACCTTCAGACTAGGCAAGCCTTAGTTTTCTCTACGGATCCTAAAAGCTTCTACTGTGATATCTAACAAACTCTAAATATAACTGTTCTGCATGCAGCACTGTCTCACCAACTCAGTTCATAAATTGAGCATAAATGGACTGCTACTTTCTGCCTTTACCTTCAGCACTAAGCACAGTATTTAAGATAAGCAAAAAGTCCTTACTAACTTCTGGGGCCCAGATCAGAATACAAAATACATGGAGAATGCGTGATGGGCAGAGGCCAGCTCCATGGTAGTTTGAAGACAGTTGTTAGGAACACTGTGTGATAGCAGACTGCAAAACAGAATATAGAAATCGTGATTATTACAGTGTGGATCTTTCTAGTCCCGAGGCTCCCCAGTCAGCAGTCAGTTTGGCAGTCTGAATGCCTCTCACTTCTGCCTAGCCCTATCCCTGCTTGTGTGCTACTGGATGTAGAGTTTGCTAGGAACAGCTAGCAGAGTCTGGTTCCTCTTATGATTTCCTGTCCAGTTTTCTCACTTCTGTCAGAGGTGATGGCCCAACTTCATGTTGGTTTTCCATTTGAGACTTAATCAAATCTGAGTCTTGACTAACATGGGTAAACTATAAGTATATTTCTCTCCTTTGCCACTTTGGTAGAACTGTTCATCTGACAAATTGATGTTAGTCCTTGTACATGTACACAAAATGATATGTCGTGGCTTCCTCCACGAACCTATCTCTTATTCCCTAAGAATGTGACAAATTTCTAATAAGATTTCTCTTCTTCCAAGAAACTACCTCCTGTTCCTCAGCACAAATAGCCCCTCAACAGAAAGGACCCTTTTCAGACCACACACCACAAATACTTAATGCATTGATTTCTGTTGAGTGGCTGTGCATTCTTCTAGTGAGATGACTACACACTTCCATCCTTCTCAATTCCTGTAATGAGAACTCAGGGCACACCCACCATTTCTCTAGTTGCCTCATGAAGCCCTTGTTGAATACTTCAAAAATATTCCAAGGAGAATTTCTATCAGGCTTTTATTTTAAAAGCCAACAGACATCTGTGAGATTCTTAAGGGCCTTGGAGATGGCATGGCATCAATAAAAGAAAGTGTTCATCACTTTAAGTATCTGAAAACAGATTCTCTGGCGTGAAAGTTTTTGTGCTTTGATTTAATGTTAGCCAGAATTCCTCATTGGGGGGGGTGGGGGGGTGGGGTGTGCCTTGTGGTTTCTGAGCACCAGGAGTGCAAACAGGCCAGAAGTTATCTTTCCCTCTGTTCCGTCAGCATTTCAGATGTTGCTTCTAGAAATGTTTTTTGAAGAAAAGGCAGAGATTTACTCTGGCAGTAAAACTTTGAGACTTGCACGTAAATATGCAGAGAGCCAAAGCAAGTATCTGAGCCCCCTCTAGTCCTGGCCATGTGACCTTGAGCCACTCCACCCCACATCCCCTGCCCAGAGTGGGGGTCACTTCTCTCCAGCATATATATTTATACATTCTTTATCCATCTGATTTTTATGAAGCATCATACTGGTAATTATTTCTTCTGCAACTGCCATCCCTGTAGAATTCTCAATGGCATTGGTTTTTTTTTTTTTTTTTTTTTTTTTATTTATTTATTTATTATATGTAAGTACACTGTAGCTGTCTTCAGACTCCCCCCCCCCAATACCTAATGTTATAATGGATAC
>NC_034590.1:63457162-63462076 GCF_900095145.1 Mus pahari
TTTTTTTTTTTTTTTTTTTTTTTTGGTATTCACCTTCACAGTCCCCCCCCCCAATACCTAATGTTATAATGGATACTTTGTGGGTGTTAGCTGGATAAATTTGAAAGCATGATCACGTGGCTTCCAGCATCTAAAAGTTACATTAGCTGGCTTCACAGCCACCATGCTGGGTGGTCTGATTCCTTTTTTCCATGGAAAGAAAACATCACCCTTGGCTCTGCCCTCTCGTTCCCTTGGCTTTTCCTGCTAATAGAATCAGGAGCCCCAGATCTGGCATTTCATAGGATCCAGAGGGCTGTTACATGAATCAATATTTAAACAACAAAAGATAGGAGTGAGCCATTATTCTATTTCCCAAAAGCTGAGTTTTAGCATAGTTGCCCAGACCTGTACACATTATTCTTATAGCTGTGCCATGTGTCTGTACATCAAGCCCCTGGTGTGAATTTTACCCAAGTTCCCCAGTATCAGCATTGTCTAGTACACCGGATTAGCCTGTAATTTGCAGAATAGGAATCAGAATTTTAAGGGCCTTTGCCCCAGCTCCAGAGCAGCTGAGCAGCAGAACTGGGAAGAGCGTCCAGTCTCTGCTGACATTTCTCTTTATGCTGTCCCAGAACACATAGTGGTCAATGTATTACTGAAAGAATGGGTGGATGACTGACTCTGGGTACATGATCTCACCCTTATAGTACTAAAGTTAAAGTATTCTGCTCTTGGGAACATACTAATAGTGTTTATGTAAACTATAAATGTATAGACACTAATTTCTGAATTTCATTAGTCTTCATTTCTCTTTAAATTTGTGAGCTATTTGGAAAGCTGGAGACATTTCTATTAAAAATCACATCCAGTTTACTAGAGCAGCTACACAAACCTCATACTGAGCAAAACTCAGACCACCAGTTTTGGGCCTCTCAGCCCTTCATCACTTTTGAAGTCACTGAGAAGAATCTAGTGTCTTCTAAACATTAAGTATAAGAAGTATAAGTTTATGAAGAAGATATAATGAAATGTCTAAGTGACAACCCATCTACAGCACAAGAACAGTGTGAGCATGCAGGAACACACAGTGCCACATACCACTATAGAGCTCCCCACTCCATATCTCACTAAGCATTATAACCTAAGAGAGGGTCTCTCCCATGAGGTTGTATTCACCTATGCATTGCCAAGAAAAGTGAAATTCTCTCAGTTAAATATAAGATGATATTGATAGTTAAACAATCTCACTTCAGGTATTAAAGCAAAAGAAAGTAGGAAAAATGAATGTAATCATACTGGTATCTTTTAATCCCACGTTACAGATGAGGGAACCACAGGAGACCCAAGGAAATGAAGTAATTTCCCCAAGGTCATACTGGTTGGGCTCTGACTTCATCTAAATTTACCCCTTCCTTTCATGGAAGACCACGGGATGAGTGAAAGTGCTCCTCACACCCCTAAGAGGAGAGTCTATAAGGAAAAGTGCACCCACAGGCAGGGGACCTAAAGTGGAACCCAGAAGAGCAACAGTAAAATAATGTGCAGAATGGCCCTTGCACTGAGAGTGGGGAACAAGTGGTGTTCTCTGGGCAGACAGGCGCCTGAAGATTTCTACAGAAAGTTATGGGTATCTGGGACTGAAATTTGCTGAATGGTTTAGACACACATATAGTAGTTGTATATATAAAACATATCTATAAAGTATCAGTCAGTCCTTCTACTTCCTCACAATGTTAAAAAGTATTGACTAAAAGAAATAAAGAAGTCCACAATTGCTGTTCAAGTTGTGGCAAGGTATCTGAGAAAGAAAGGGGGGAGGGGCAGGGGTTGGTGGCCAAGCCCAGATGAGTGCTTAAAACTGTGAGTGGCCAAGAGAAGAGGTCTGAGTCAGGAACTTAAGGTCACTATCATTGCAGAGTCTCTCCCAGTGGAGTTCCATGCCCGAGGCAGGCAGCCTTGTAGAGTAGGGCTAGAGATATGAGGTCACTTTTCTGCTGAGTGGGGTAAATGTCCCTTCCCTCAAAGTTTCTTAGTGAGCATCCAACAGGGGTTCCTGCTCTTCTGACATAGTCTGCTGGACTCAGTTGGAACTGTACCCAGGGCCTTGGTCCTGACCAGTCTGCTTCATGAGGGCACTTTCTCCTCAGACGCCCACAGAACCCACTCCTGTGCCTCTTTCAAGCCTTGACTCTGACATCAAGCAAGTCACAGCTTGACCTTGACCTAAAACCAAATTGTCACTGCCACCGTGCCATCATCCACCACACAGTGCTGACCCCAAGCTCCCTGCTCTATTTTTATCCTTTTCACTGCAATTACAAACTTGTAATTTTCTCTCCTTTTGTCTGGTTGTATGTCTGTGTATATATGTGTCTGTGTGTGTGTGTGTCTCTTTGTGTGTGCGTGTTTATTGTTTTGCCTGTCTCCCCTCATAAAAATGTAAATTCTATTAGACCATGATTTTTAATGTTTCCTTACATATCTCAGGCACCCAGACCATCATTGGTTCATAAGTGCCCAATGTTTGCTGAGTGACCGAGTAGTCAAATGAATGCGCCTCATTATCCACATTCCCTGCCTTACATAAGTTTCCAAGGGCTGGAATCAAGCCGATTCTTCATTTCTAAATTCTCAGAAAAGCCAGCAGTGCCTGAAGTACATAGGAGATATAGTCTAAATAATGTTCCACTTAATATTCAAATAAGTGTTCTTGTTTTCATTTATGGAAGCTTGCTTATGTTTCGAACTCAGTGTGCTCACCTGGGGGAGTATGGAAGCAGCCTGTCCCCTCTGTCTGCCCTATTCATTAGGTGATGACGGAAGCCTGAGAATCACATGGGAGGTGTGGCGGTGAAGGTTGTCTAACTCCAGGGCTTCCCTGTCACAGTGACACCTGTGTCTCCCATCTGGTTTTCTAGAGGTGGAAAAAAAATGACTAATAGTGTAACAACCCAATACCTGATAAAGTTCAAAGGTTAGACAGCAAACTCACATTGTGAGTTATAAACATTTTGTTACTGATTCCAAAAAGCACCAGTACAATTTGGAACTAGGGATTTAGAGCATTCATATCAAATGTTCTTGGATTTCTTTTTTTCCATATTTCAGGAATTCCTAGGGAAATGTACTTTATGCACCACCTCCTCTGTTACTAGTCAGTGAGCATTCATCAGTAACATCTAGGGTTACATGCCTTGTTGATGCTCCAGTTAGCAACACTAGACCCAAGGGCTGGGATTTGCAAGGAATAGTCTAAATCGATTACCAAATACTGAGCACAGACACACATATGAAAGCTTTCATGTAACTGTATAGGCCCTTTGAGCATAGGTGTTTATCCTTTGCTGTGTATTTTCATAAGTCTAAGTACAGAAGGGTTCAGTGATTTGCTAAAAATTATACAACTGCTTAAAATAGCAAAGGTAATATTTGAATCCAAGGCTCTGATGTGTCTGTTTCATTATAAATTGTCCAGATATTGACTTAGATGTTTGAATGTTCATTGTTCCGTCAGTACTGGTGGCCTATCTTGTAGGAATATTTCTTCTTTTTCTCCATTCCTAACTGTTAAATTGGTGACAATGGTACTCTGACAGGTAATGAGAAAACCTGGCCAGAAGGAAAGGGCTACATCTGGGGTTGTGTCAGCCCCTTGAAGTCTCTCTATGAGTGAGAGAATCTCAGTAGATAATACACAAAACCAGAATATAAGGACTCTACACACTAGCCATGTTCCCCTTTCCCACACTTTAGTTTATGAAGCTCCAGCTGATGGTATTTGAGAGTTAAACAATAAAGATTTTAAGATGACTATGATTTACAGCTTCCCCCAACCCTGAAAACTGAAATACCACTCACCATGGTTCAACGAGCTCTGCCCTTGGGCAGGTTCAAATCTGTTTATGCCTCCCTATGATGGAGTTGAGAGACTTGTCATTCAAGCCTGTAGTGAAAATTAATCTGACAGGTTTCAGGACACCTTGAGAGAGAAGGCAGGTGGGAGAGGGCCCAATACCCGAAGATGCTGATAATAAGGTGTCTGAAATGATCGACAGGCAGGACCCCATGCCTGAGAAATATGTTCACACTGTGTCCCTGAGGAAATCAGTAGCACTGGAGAGCCCAAAGAGGAGAGAGAAAAATAGACGGTTGTCACTCCTGGAAGCAATGATGGTGTCTAAATTATAATCAAAATGTGACAACTTCAGGGAGGCTTAGCCTGTAAGGACTTCAGCACTCGATTAGTTCTACCTTCAGTCCTGACAATAGAAGCCCAATTCCTGCAGACCGCAGAAATTGGTGATTTCCCAATCTGCTCAGAGCCTCTTGTAAGACTGCCTCATGAGGTTTGAATGCTTAAGTGGCCTAGGCCACTTAAATACCATAGTCTGACACGTCATAAAATTTCCCTTCTATACCAACGGAATAAGGCCTTCATTTTTGAGTCACAGAAAAATTAAACACCTAGGTCTGTCACGGTGTAAAGCTTACTACAGTACCTGGTCAGAACAACAACAACAGCAACTTCTTCTTCTTCTTCTTCTTCTTCTTCTTCTTCTTCTTCTTCTTCTTCTTCTTCTTCTTCTTCTTCTTCTTCTTCTTCTTTAAGAAAATAGGGGTTTTTTATTATTTTCTTTATTTAAATTTCAAATGCTATCCTGAAAGTTCCCTATACTCGCCCCCCACCCCTGCTCCCCTACCCACCCACTCCCACTTCTTGGCCCTGGAATTCCCCTGTTTTGGGTCATATAAAGTTTACAAGACCAAGGGGCCTCTCTTCCCAATGATGGCCAATTAGGCCATCTTCTGCTACATATACAGCTAGAGACACGAGCTCAAGGGGTACTGGTTAATTCATATTGTTGTTCCACCTACAGGGTTGCAGCCCCCTTCAGCTCCTTGGGTACTTTCTCTAGCTCCTCCATTGGG
>NC_034590.1:63463771-63464857 GCF_900095145.1 Mus pahari
CCTCCATTGCTGGTGGGATTGCAAGCTTGTACAACCACTCTGGAAATCAGTCTGGCGGTTCCTCAGAAAATTGGACATAGTACTACCGGAGGACTTGGTCATAACTTAATCAGCACTGTCATCTTCGGTAACTGACTCTTTGTAAGGATTGACAGGGATGAACTTGTTTCCAAGAATGAAGACGTGTGCTTGTAGCTACCTCCCCTCTCTTCACTAAATGCATGTGAATATTAAAGTAGATGAGGAAAGCAATGGCTACCTAGGATAAATCACCTGGAGAGGAAACCTCACCCACAAGACTGTACATCATGATCCTCCAAGTATTTGAAGTAATAGAGGGACCATGTACCTCCCATTTACCACGAGACAATGGGTTTTTACTTGAAGGTTAGTAATGCTGCAGGCTTCCTCATGACTTCTTTTAAAAGGCAGGCCAGTCCATGCTGGTTACCACACTGATTCCCCTTGCCTGGTGTTCCTAGCTGCTTAGAGAACAATGTTGTTTCCAAGAAAACTGAGGAATTCTTGAAATTTCCTGGTGAAGTTGATGTTGAGAGCAAACTGTTTCTACTGAT
Organism: Mus pahari; assembly: GCF_900095145.1. NCBI lineage: Eukaryota > Metazoa > Chordata > Mammalia > Rodentia > Muridae > Mus > Mus pahari. The sequence goes on from NC_034590.1 coordinate 63,464,347, forward strand.
CATCTGCCCTGTTATGAGACTTTGAAACTGGATGAATGTGAAACCCCTTGACTCCTGAGTTTATATAAGCAAAAATATGCAATGTTTAAAAATTACAATAAAAGGGCACAAGAAAAATTTCTCAGGAGTATTATAGTTTGGGGATCTGAAAGATCCCAAAAGTTTATGTATCAAAAAAGGCCTGCTCCTCTACACAGTAATGCTTGGTAGTATGACTTTTGGATCAGGAGATGGATAAATTCATCAATGGAGTCATAATGGAAATGCATTACTGGGAAGTGCTGGGCATTTCAGGGGCTGGAGGTCACTAGGATTATGACCTAAAATTGCCTCTGGCTACTTCTTCAGTTGGACTCTGTGGTGTTCCTGGCCACCATGAGATGGACAGCTTTTCTCCACCATGTAATCTTAGTGTTTACGTTCTGTCTTAATACAATCCTACAGTGATGGAGGCAAATTAATGTAGACTAAAATCTTCTTAGAAACACTTAGTGAAAATTAACCTTCCTCC
>NC_034590.1:63465148-63466896 GCF_900095145.1 Mus pahari
CCCTCTTTCCCTCCCTCCCTCCCTCCATCCCTCCTTCTCCTCCTCCTCCTCTTTCTCCTCCTCCTCCTCCTTCTCCTCCTCTTCCTTCTTCTTCCTCATCTTCTTGATGATATGCAAGCTATAACACACAGTAGTTACGTTAGAACGGTTACAAAGAGGGACTGTGTTCAATCCTGTCCCTCTGCCCTCAATTCCACTTCCAGGATGCCCTCTATGTTTTAAAAACACTCTTCGTTTTGGGCATGAGTAAGAAAATGAGTGTTTTAAGATGGAAACACATCAGATGGCAATTTCTGATTTTTCCAAAGAGAACCGCTAAAGGTCATATGTTTCTGCTTCAGTTTAGCTTTCTTCCCCACACACCTGAGGGAACACATTTTGAGAAAATTTACTATGTGTGTGTTTTTATATCACATTAAAAAGATACCATCTCAAATTGCCCTTGATATAGTTAAGAAATAGTGATGCACTCCTCTTAACAGGGAAGAGGTGAGGGAAAGAAATCATTGTCCTAAGGTATTCCCAAAGATTCTCAGTGAATCTCTGTAAATAAATGATATGCAGAAGTGATTGACTCCATTTTATAAATAAATTTGAAACTCAAATTACCCAATAATTTCCTCAATGTCAGCCTCTGAAAAAGAGGTGGACTGACTTGAATGTGTCTCTTTAGTATAATGTCTTTGCTCTGTTCACAGCGACTTACCTTGATGTCTCCAATGGAGCACATCCACAGGAGGTGAGCAGAGTGGGCAGACCTTATATATTTTGTTGGCTTAGTTCTTTCTCCTGTTGCACAGGAAGGTGAGAGGCAGGCCTCCTCTAATCAAGCAGAGGCCTGAATTTCACAGGTCTAAGGAAATTGAGTTGAAGCACCCTGTTTCTTGAGCCTCAAAGTTGTCATGGAAACAACAGCTTCTCCAGTCCAAACAAGTTCACAGCACAGAAGGCAGTACTGACTCACTCCTTCATTTATCAATGCTTTCCCTAGGTCTCTTCTCAGGCTGGAGCCAGGAGCAACTGACTTGCAATAGCTTCTGATCCAATCCAGGAGGTGAAAATCATTCCCACTGTAGGCTGCCCCAGAGCCATCAAGGGCAGAACGCTTTGCAACTTTAGAGGATGAAAGCTCTGCTGCTTATATGCTTTGGCTTCCTAATTAAGCAAAGCAGATGTTTATTTCATAGGCTTTCCTAAAAAATTAAACTATAGAAATAATCATCTGTTTGTGTTAATGAAATTATACAAAGCAAAAGAACTCTGCCTATGACCAAGTCATACCAGGGATTCAAAAGGTTATTTGCAGTGCTTAATAATTGTTTTTATTTCCAAGTAAGCAATAACGGGTGATAGGACCATCAGACAGGTCACCTGTCCTTACTCCCTGCCCTACAATCTACAGCTACAAATGATGCTGCTTTTAATCTGCTGTATTATTTCTACATCGCTGCTGTAACAAATTCTCTTCTTCCGAGTTCATGGCCTTGCTTCAGTCCTCATAGCAATTCTATCAGCTTCACATTGCTGCCTCTGTCATTTTTTTCAAAGATGCATATGTTCAGGCTGAGCCCACCCAGGTAGCATGAGTCCCGGATGGTACCTTCCTGGATTGTAGGTACATCTGTATGTCCTTTATATCACATGATGTTACAGAGCAGTGGTTCTCAACCTTCTTTTTTTTTCTTCTTCTTTTTTTAATTTTTTATTAGATATTTTCTTTTTTAAATTTATTTATTATTATTTTCTTT
>NC_034590.1:63468144-63475449 GCF_900095145.1 Mus pahari
TTTTGCCTTACAGAAGCTTTGCAATTTTATGAGGTCCCATTTGTCAATTCTTGATTTTACAGCACAAGCCATTGGTGTTCTGTTGAAAAATTTTTTCCCTGTGCCCATATCTTCGAGGCTTTCCCCCCACTTTCTCCTCTATCAATTTCAGTGTCTCTGGTTTTATGTGGAGTTCTCAACCTTCTCAATGCTGCCACCCTTTAATACAGTTCCTCATGTTAAGGCAAACCCCAACCATAACATTATTTTCACTGCTACTTCATAACTGTAATTTTGCTACTGTTGTGAATCGAAAATATCTGACATGCAGGATATCTAACCTATGATCCCCATGAAGGGGTCGTGGTCCAGAGGTTAAAAACCACTCTTCTACAGACTAATGGACATTTTGAGGGGAGGGTGCCATGTTTCTTCCTACAGCAATCTACCTTCTAGCTTCCGTTAATTCATTTTCCACCTAACTGTATGACCCTATTCTACTAACACATTTTCCATTTCCTGGTTGGCAGTAACATGGTCTCATGCCTCACATGCCCCAAACCTACAGACAGTGAAGTCTGTGAAGCTTCACTGCTTGTCTTAATATCTTCATTTTTGCTGGTATTTGTTAAAGTAATGAAGGCCTTTTCGACCATGTCCCACAGCATTCTTCCAGCCTCCACCCAGGGTCCAATTCCAAAGCTGTTCCTAGGTATTTATTATAGAATACATACACTGTGTCTGGCACTGAAATAGATACTAGCTTTGTGTTATCACCACCACAGTTTATTCTACATCTGATCACTTGAAACAACATAAATGTCTTGACTTAACTTATAGTTCTATAGGTCACAGAGAATCAAAGAAAGCTCTCAGCAGGCTGTCCCCACAGTGGAGGCTGAAAGAGAAAATCTGCTTTCCACTTGTCTTGATTGCTGACAGAATCGAATTCCTTAACATGGTCACCGATTTAAAGTACATCTATGTGGTCACCTATTTAAATTATATCTCTTTTTTATTGGATGTTTTATTTATTTACATTTCAAATGTTATCCCCTTTCCTGATTTTGCCCCCCGCCCCAGAAACCTATCCCTGCTCCTCCTGCTTCTATGAGGGTATGTCCCAATTTACCCTTCCACCCACTCCCACCTCCCTGCCCTCAAATTCCCCTATACTGGGGTTATCTATCAAGCCTTCACAGGACCAAAGGCCTTTTCTCTCATTGATGCCCGACAAGGCCATCCTCTGCTAGATATACGGCTGGAGCCCTGGGTCCTTCCATACACATGTACTCCTTGGTTGGTGGTTTAGACCCTGGGAGCTCTGGTTGGTTGATATTATTGTTCTTTCTATGGGGTTGCAAACCCCTTCAGCTCTTTCAGTCCTTTCTCTAATTCCTCCATTGGGGACCCTGTTCTCAATCCAATGGTTGGTTGAGAGCATCTACCTCTGTATTTGTCAGGCACTGGCAGAGCCTCTCAGGAGACAGCTATATCAGGCTCCTGTCAGCAAGCACTTTTTGGCATCCACAATGATGACTGCATATGGAATGGATCCCCAGGTGGGGCAGTCTCTGGATGGTCTTTCCTTCAGTCTCTGGTCCACATTTTGTCTCCATGTTTGTTACTGTGAGTATTCTGTTCCCCCTTCTAAGAAGAATCAAAGTACCCACACTCTGGTCTTCCTTCTTGAGCTTCATGTAGTCTGTGAATTATATCTTGGGTATTCTGAGCTTTTGGGCTAATATCCACTTACCAGTGAGTGCATACCATGTATGTTCTTTTGTGATTGGGTTACCTCACTCAGGGTGATATTTTCTAGTTTGATCCATTTGCCTAAGAATTTCATGAAGTCATTGTTTTTAATAGCTGAGTAGCACTCCAGTGTGTAAATGTACCACAGTTTCTGTATCCATTCCTCTATTGAGGGACATCTAGGCTCTTTTCAGCTTCTGGCTATTATAAATAAGGCTTCTATGAACATAGTGGATCATGTGTCCTTGTTATATGTTAGAGAATCTTTTGGGTATATGCCCAGGAGTGGTATAGCTGGGTCCTCAGGTAATACTATGTCCACTTTTCTGATGAACGGCCAGACTGATGTCCAGAGTGGTTGTACCATCTTGCAATTCCACCAGCAATGGAGGAGTGTATGGTCTATTCCTGTAGTTTCATTTTCCACCAGTAAAGGCTCATGTAGTTAAATTGAAAACACTCAGATAATCTAGGGAAATTTTCCCAAGTTAAGACCTTCAACTTAACTATCTCTACAAGTATCTTTACCATTTAGTGTATCACATTCACAGAGATGGGGAGATTAAGGTATAGTTATTTTGTACATTAGGTTAGGGACACTAGTCTTTCTATAACATCTTTTACAATCAAAAGTCACAGCAAATAATTTTTTCACATTTTTGATACTGCTCCTGACAGTCTTCATCATTCTCTGCTATCCTACCTTGAAAGAGATGGGTCAGAATTCTTACCAGTATAGATCACATCAGTACTGACATGGCCCATGACTGTTAAATATTACCAAGACCTAAGCTCAAACAAACAAAAAACAAACAAACAAAACAGTGTAAGTGTTTGAGTTTAGGTATTGCTTGTAGAAGAAAGAACTCATAGGTTGGTACAGTAAAAGGTTCACGTGTCTTAGGGTTGGACTTAAAGTCCTCATCTTTCCTCTACACATCCCTGGCATATCTTCTGACACTGGTTGTTACTTATATTGCACATCTTTATTTCCTCAACAGTAATCAAAGGCTAATATGTATGTTCCAAACTAGTTGCATGGACTGAATGTGAACCCAATAGGTTGCTAATAACTCTCAATCTTAACCCATGGTGCCAATATAAATGTTGTCACCAAATCACAGATCCCTTAGGGAAAATGAGCTCTAAACACTTTTACCAGGTGTTTTTAAAACTCTAAGGCTGTACATGTGCTGTCTTGCCTACCTAGTAACTTAAGCAAGGCAGGGAAGATAAAATGCCCTAGAATGTAGTTGGACACTTCATACTCACTGTGCAGTTGGCTGCCCTTACATTTTGCAGCTACCACACGCAGCCACAGGGATGAGCAAGCAGAAGCTTCCCTCTTTCTTTACCAGAGTTTCTCAGTTGGCAAAGAGGCGCCACACATTGCAGTTCACGAGAGGCAGGAACGATGAGAAAGACATTGTGTTATTTGTGGAAAATTCCACTTGTCTTAATGGACTTGTTAAAAAGCACCCTGGGTGCAAGTGTGAGTCTTAATGGCATTTTATAAAAGCTGTTGTGACGAATTAGCGCATAAAGCAAATTAAAAACAGCTTATCGCTTCTGAAATTAGGTGACAGGGCATTGTAGCATTTTTCCCAGACGTGGGGATCCATTAATATCCAAAGGAGACATAAGCTGAAATGTGTCAGCTGCTGGGTTTTAGGAACCAGACAAGCTGGAATCTGTATAATCCTAGCGGGGCAGATTGGCCAAGATAAACAGAGCACATGGAAATAGCATCAAGCTAGGTTCCTCAGCCAGGGCATCTACTGCCTTTTGGAATCTCTCAGGAATGGATGGCACACAGTAGGGCAAGTATTTCACCTGGTGAGGACTATTGAGAATAATCTCCACATCCCTATTTATCACATACAGAGATACTGATGTGTGAGGAAAGGGGCTTTCAGTAGTGACCTGGAACATTCCCAGAGACATGTGTTGAGGTTCTGCTTTGGCCTTACAAGAAATTGGGTCCAGAAGCCAGAGAGAGGCTCTTAAGATGTCTTTGCACACAGTAAGGAAGATAGATACTGGCTAACATGGGTGTGACCCAGGTACATTCTGGAAGTCACAGAGCTCTGAATGACATTGTTGAGCACTCTCTGATGTCAAGGTACTGTGCTACTTCACATTTTTATTAATTCTCACCCCAACTCTTAAAGGTAGTTGATATTATTTTACAGTGTAAATAAACTTAAGGACTACCAAGCTCAGGCAGTCTGACTTTCTTACCTGCCCAGTGAGGGCTTCCCTTTCTTACCTCTATCCTCCAAGCTTGAGGTCTGTTGCTAAGCCAGCAAGCAGTACTTTCAGGGTGAGAAATCCTGCAATGAACATTAACAAATGGGGTAGCTTCGGAAATTTAGAGACAGTGGGGAAGTCAGTCTTGGAGGAAAAAATCTAAAATCATTGGCACTGCTAGGTCATGGTCACAGGAAGCAGGCTGGGAAAATAAGCTTTAAAGTGAAAGGGCCAAAAACGTTGGGTTTGGAGTCAGGCAAGCCATACTGTCCAACACGGGTACACATGTGACTTGGGACAAGTCCACTTGTCCTTTCCTCGCATATAAATTGAGATTGCTAATTCTTACTTTTATGTTTATTACAAACCTCCAGGCTAAGTTGTGGTGGTTGCTGTTGCCACTACAGTTGTCTTACATAGTCACCACCACCACCTCGACCTCCTCCCAGACTGAATGAGTGACAGGGTAAAGGCACCAAACCAGACCCTGGGTCTGGGTCCCAAACTGCCCCGCGTGGTTGCCGCTGTGCTACGTATGCTGGGTCCCATCCTTGGGCCTCTCTCCTCTGGAAAAGGGGTAGTAATATTTGTAGAACATTTACAGGGATGGCGGGAGCCACAGATATGATAGTCTGTGTGAAAATGTGTGCTATCTATAGCATGTATGTTAGAATTTCCCAAGACACTTGCAAGTTTGATTCATAGGGACCAGCATAGCCAACCCCAGGACTGATTTGTTTTTAATAGCCAAAAAAAAAAAAAAAATCAGTAAGGGAAGACCATGGGACAGTTCTGCAGCAAATGAGGTACAGGAGCCTTTCTCTTCAGAGGCACATGGGCCATGTCAATTTCCTCTGGGATCTACTAGTGACAATGAGTCTTAGGTGTTGTCTTCTGGGTAGATGGTTGGAGTCCCAGAGTAGGGGCTTTGTGCTGGGAGCTGTCTGGAGCAGAGCACAGCGATTTTTCAGCCTAAGTGATAGTGTCGGTACAGAATACATACATGAAAGTCTGGTCCAAAACTAGTGGGAATCCTTACAAAATCCAAATTCCTAAATACCCGCTGAAGGACACCCTTGCCAAGGGCCTTTTAAGGACAATTGTCTTGAGACAGGTATTTTAACTCCCCACCCCCCACCCCTTTTTTCCCCCACCAAGTGCAGTCTGTAGACTGAAATGTTGTTGGAGTCCACTCATACTTACAGTTAGCCACGGTAAGCTAAGCACTGTTGTACACGCTTTATGCAATTTACCCGCACAGATCAGTAATGGAGGCAATACCCATCGTCATATATCATATTATGAGCAACTGAAGCCTATGAGAGAGATTAAGTAGCTTCCCTCAGGAACCGGCTGTGGGACTAATAAGGCACAGTAAAGACAGGCATGGCCTTGGTAATAGTTCTTCATCATTATACTTTTGTTCTGCTGCATGGCACCTACCACATGCTAGATGCTGCCTGTGTTCCTATTATGGGAAGGTAATTGTGTGTTGAACACATTTGGCTCTGAAATGTTAATTGATTTCTGTCTCATCACACACTGAATTGACATCAGTAGGAGTGGTGTCTCTCCTTACCCACACTTACTTTTCTGGAATGGGACTTGGTGTAAGTCTTTGATAGGAAAGATGCAGATGGTCAAGGAAGAAATAATTTATCCTGGGTGCTCAGACCAAAGAACTCTCTCCAAATTACATCACTTAGGGATACTGGAAATGACTGCATTGTAAGTAATTTAACTTCTATGATATTTGAGAGTTAAATACTGTCTTCAGCCCTTTTTGGTTACCATGGCAGCAGATGTGACATTTCTTTGACAGAGAAGAGGGGTAAAAAAGAAAGTAAAAGAACCAGGATTGGCCTTCATGATTTTAGAAAATTCTACTCTCCAAATCTAGCTTGATTTACATGCACACTGGTTGTAAAGAGTCTCAGGGCAGAGTGAAAGGACTTCATAGGGCCGAGGTAGAAAGCACCTGCTTCTCCAGGCAAACTTAGGTACTATGTGTGGCGGTGCTGTGAGATGTGAGGGGATATATCAACAACTTGACAGTATAGGGCTTAAAATAAATTGTCACATCCTCATGACTTCAGCTACTCCATTTACGGTTTTGATCCTGCTTCCCACTCTGTCACTGAGCCAGGCTTAGAAATTTCAGTGCACGGGCCCTAGCAAAGGTTCAGCCAAACCTCTTCCATGACAACAAAGAATTACAATTCAGAGCAGTAAGTGTGACAGTGAGGCAGGCCTGGGGTTGATGGATATAGAAAGAGCTGTTGTATTGTACAAAGGATTTTTCTTTCTGTATACATGTACACACAGATTTTATTTTCACTTTTTTACATTTTAAACACTTACTTAGGTCATTACAGTAACCCCTTCAAGCACCCAGGATCAGTGATAGATAACTCAATACTCCATTGTTGGTGGGAATCAGTCGCTCCGGATAGTCATTTTAAATTTCTATCACTTTTCTCTAGTATAAAGGAAGGAGTGTATGAGCTATTATATTGAAGAGAATTTATTTATACAGCAAAGAACTTAAGAAAGATAGCCACATTTTCTTCATTTTCTTTATTTTTCATTTGTAAAATTTTATTCCAGTAGGAAGGAAAAATATCTCAATTGAGTAATAAACTGAGGGTCTAATCCCTTATTATCACCTTGTTACATGTGATGGTCTCCAAGAAATAAAGAAACTGATGCTAATTATAGGGACCTAGGAAAGAAAAGCAAGAAGTAACCACCAGTGTGTGGCCCCCAAAGGAAAAAAAAATGAAAATTGTGTACCACAATCCAGGAAGCCATACAGGAGATGATGGAGTTTTGGGGCAGAAGCTGGAATTCAAAAGTGTGTACTTTAAATCAGTGCTGTCAGTGTCCTAACCATACTATCGTTTGTCTTTTCTTTCAGAGCCATGTTTGACTATGACAAGAGCAAGGACAGTGGGCTGCCTAGCCAAGGACTTAGTTTTAAATATGGAGACATCCTCCATGTCATCAATGCCTCTGATGATGAGTGGTGGCAAGCCAGAAGGGTCACACTAGATGGGGACAGCGAGGAGATGGGCGTCATTCCCAGCAAGCGGAGGTAAGGATGCCTTCTGTGCATCAGAGAAAACATGCACACATGGGAGGTAAGGATGCCTTCTGTGCATCAGAGAAAACATGCACACATGGGATGTGAGGATGCCTTCTGTGCATCAGAGAGAGAAAGCATGCACACATGGGAGGGAGGAGAGAGAGGGAGGGAGAGAGAGAGAGGAGGGGCAAGTGTGTGCGTGTGTGTGCGTGTGTGTGTGTGTGTGTGTGTGTGTG